>NC_136488.1:48920477-49172977 GCF_053919585.1 Euprymna scolopes
ACGTGTGTGTGTGTGTGTGTGTGTGTGTGTGTGTGTGTGTGTGTGTGTGTGTAGGGACGTGCAGAGAAGGGTTCTAGGGGTGCCCAATCACCTGCCTCTTTTATTCCTGTTTTAAAAGTGCTTTTTTCAGAGGACTGCACTATAGGCCTATGCCCACCGAAGCACCGTGTTTTTTTTTACACTTTTTCAGACCAAAACGGCATATTGATATTTAGACGCAAAACTTCGTATTATATTGCTAAAATCGTGAAAAAATGATTTTCTTTACACACACATATATATATATATTATTCCTTAATTGGAATTCATTTTTGAGATGAGCACTATATATATTAATTTATTTTAATTTCAGACTATTATTCTCATCTTTATTAGTTGTTGTTTTAATCTTTATTGGTTGTGGGGGGTTTTTCTCAACGTTACGGCCAACTATTCCTCTGGCCTTCGTCAGGTCGTAACCGCGACGGATAGGAACTTCGAATCTCCTAACTGCATTCTCAACAATCACTGCCGTCCGTAGTTGTTGTCGTCTCACCACGTTTTTGGCCAAGTAAACCTCTGGCACGCTTTGGGTAGGATTGAAACCGCTATCTTCCGACAGTCCATCTGGAACCGTATAGATTCAACGTCTCAATCAACTGCCCCACGGGCCCCGAAGGGCGATCAAGGTTGGATTCTTTGATCTTATAAATCCACGTTTATTTAATATCTGATCTTCCATAGTCGGGTCCGTACCGATTGGTATATATATATTATTCCTTGATTGGAATTCATTTTTGAGATGAGCATTATATATATTAATTTATTTTTATTTCGGACTATTATTCTCATCTTTATTAGTTGTTGTTTTCATCTTTTATTGGTTATTGTTTTTTCACGATGTTTCGGCCAACTATACCACCTGACGAAGGCCAGAGGAATAGTTGGCCGAAACGTCGTGAAAAAAACAACAATCAATAAAAGATGAAAACAACAACTAATAAAGATGACAATAATAGTCCGAAATAAAAATAAATTAATACACACACACACACACACACACACACATACACACACACACACACACACACACACACACACACACACACACACACACACACATATATATATATATATGTGTGTGTGTGTGTGTGTGTGTGTGTGTGTGTGTGTGTGTGTGTGTGTACAATGATGTAAAGAGAACATTTTTCGGGCAGGCGCCCAAGTTAAAAAAATAATTTGTTCAATCAGGTCACGTTTTTGAAATATGAGGTGGTAAAAATAATTAAAAACACCATTTAGCGCTATTTATTCCCTTTAATTTGGGAAAAAATTCTTAACAAAAGAACTATTTTTTGCATAGTTCAGAAGATAAAGAGGATATATTACAGAAAATCTAATCATGGATGAAGGGTCTTTTCAGTGACTTTTTCCTGTGTTGGGCAGCCACCACGTCTCGTTTAAAACACCAACAGTAGTCCGCAAGAAAGTTAACATCCCACCGGCCTTGGTAGCGTTCTTCCATGACACGAATATCCTGGTAGAAACGTTCTCTCTGTTCCTCACTGAAGTCACCACAGTTCTGAAAGAAATAGTCTAAGTGGGACCGTAGAAAGTGCATTTTGACTAACATATGAGCTCCTAATTTTTGATCGCTTTTCAAGAGCTCATCGACTTCTTTCTCGTATTCTGCACTTCAGTTATTTCCTAGAAAGTTTCTTATCACTGACTTAAGCGACCACGAAACGGACAGCTCAGCTGCATTCAGTGCATCGTCAAGCATTGAATCCTTCATAAGTTTCCTTATCTGAGGACCAGACTGATCCGAGGAAACTTTTGTTAAAGAAAAGAAAATCACATGCCGTCTTGTCCATTGTCTTCACAAAGTTCTTCATCAATCCCAGTTTGATGTGTAAAGGTGGGAGTAAAACCTTGTTTTGTTCCACATACACAGAACGAACTTAAACATTGTGTTAACCAGGTTCCAAACGTTGTTGTGGTGCCCATTTTTGTTTGACAAAATGTTAATCATCAGCCCGACTATCCCACAAACACAAAAAACATGGATACTTTGTGTACCCATCCTGTAGTCCCCAAACCAATCCAACAACCTTAAGATCTCCACAGATCAACCAACCATGGTCATTGTAGTTCAGAGCAGACAGTAGTGATCCATGTCGTCATGAATTTCTTTCATTTGCACTGAATGACCGATTGGGATTGAAGAGTATTTATTTCCGTTGTAAAGGAGGACTGCCTTGAGACTTCTGCTGGAAGAGTTGATGAACAGCCCTATTGATTGAATTAAAAAGCAATGTTGTTGCAGTAAACTAATGACGAGTCATTCTGGGTTGTGAAGAAATGTCTAAATTCTCTTTCACGCTCTCGATACCAAAAGAATGTTATCTCAAGTGCTAGCAATTTTTTCTCACGAAGACGAGAACACAGAAGCTGTGCTGATTCCTTTGATAGGTTTAGATCCCCTGTCAGGTCATTGAGATCTGCTTGTGTTAGAGGCAGTGGCCGGTCATTCTCTTCTGGCATGTATTTTCACCTTCTGCCCTGTCGATTGCGTTATCAGATTCCGATTCAGAACTCCATTCCATTGCAACATCGGGAACGAACAGGCCTGGACCATGAGGGACTGGTCGTATTGCAGATGGAACATTAGGATACTGAATACAATGCTTGTTCTTGCAGTCGACTCCTTTAAAATTAGTCATGCAGAAATAGCAGTCTGACACATGATCCAAACCATTGGAACAGAGAGTCGCAAGTTCTCGACAAATGTTTTGCAGCTAACATGGTGTGTAAATGGCTTGTTCTGGTCAAAAAATCAGTTTTATTTGCTTGTCGACGAGGAAGAATCACATTACCACATATGTAGTAGAACCTATCAGGATGATTTGTGCATTTGCGTTCCATTTTCTGTCAATCTAAGATACGTGTCCAAAATAGAAACACAAGAAGCACAGATTCTTGTAAAAAGCACATATTCTTGTAAAAAGCACATATTCTTTCAATATCAGTCACATTGAGTGGACATCACACTTTTCTAAACCATTTTCAGTTTCATTGTTGGCAATTCAGTCTGTCAATGTAGTCAATGCAGTTTCAGTTTCTGTTTCAGCTTCCTGTGAATAAACAAAAACATCAATAGGTTTCAGTATCAGTTTCGGGGTGCTACAATATAATTTTATGCAAAAAAAGAAGAATAGGCTATAGCTGCAGCCCCGTTTTCCTAATACTTAGTACTATACAAGGCCCAAAAGTCGCACTTCTCATATCTCATAAACTAGATCTGATCCAAGGAAACAGATGGCATTTTTGGATTCAGCGCACCAAAAAAACTATATATCACTTGAAAAACCTTCGTCCTTTGAAATAAATGTATAAATAAACGCAGGTCAGTGTTATCAATTAGAAATAGACCTACGTTTTGTATTTCTTTGGGTAGGAAACTGTTCTTTCTAGACGGGTCTGCTTGGATCAAAAAGTAGATGCTTCTGGAGTTGACTCTGACCTTGATTGTGGCGGTCGCGATTGTGTGGTTGTTGCCACAGGTTTGGCTTTTGGATGAATCGATTGGTTTGGTTTGGTTTGGTTGTTTTGCTTTACGGCATATCAACTTTTTCAGGTTATTTCATGCTAAAATCCAGTTATTTTGAAAATAGTATTCAGATTGCATTCAGTTATTTTGTAGAAGGTTTTAATTCTTCAAGCTTTTTATATTTTCAATCGCTAGTTTGTAGTGTTTTGTTTGGTTGTTTTATAGTGGATTTTATTGTTTTTCTTCCCTTCCCTGCAGAACATGAATGAGTTTTGCAATGGAGAGGGAAATTTGGGGTTCGAAGAACATAATTAAGTTTTACAAAAGGAAGTAGAAAAACAAAAGGATCAATGTTAGGTGCATTTCGTCTAAGGAATCTAATATCGCCAAACAGCCGATCTACTAGCACCAGATGGATGAATTGAGACAAATTCTGTCTCCCGTAATGCTTTCTCAAGAAAGGCCAGTTTAGTCCTGTGAACGGAACTAGTGTCTATTCGATTTCTTCGGTCGATATTTAGATTCTTCTTGACCGTTTTTAAACTTTGAAAGGGCCCTATGGTGCTGTGGTCTCTTTACCGATATCATTCTGGATGAAGATGAACTCACAATTCTGTAGCTGTTGTGGGACGTAGATAGTTGATGATGGTTGCTAGGTGGTGTGTACTTAAGTTGGGCCATTTTATGGTGTAGTTCTGAGCTGGACTTGCAGTAGTGAGGTTCGACATGGTGTTGTCGAAATATTGACTGGGCAAAGAGAATGCTGTGCTGAAGACTATTTCAGCTGGGGCGCAACCTAGATTTTCTTTGAGTGAGTTGCGGGTTAACAAGATGATTAGAGGTAGTTCGTCTACCCAGTTGCTGATGAGATGTTTTGTAGTTAAAGAAGCATTTAGTGTTCGGTGGAATTTTTTCCCAAGGCTATTGGTGCAGGGATGGTAAGCAGTTGTTTTGATTTGTCTGACGCCAAGCATTTTGGGTGAATTTCTGAAAGAGTATGGATTGAAACTATGCACCGCGATTTGTAGGCATGATGCTGAATACGCTAACAAACTGCAATCAACTCCTGAAGGATGGTCTTTGCTATGGTGTTAGCCGAGGTATATCTGATGGGTACTGCTACTGGATACCTAGAGAAACGATCATATATCGTAAAACGTAAAAGGCTGATTCAAAGCGTGAATAATAAGAGGATTTAAGCAAACAGGTGGATATTTCCTCCTACTCTCTCTATGAGATCAACAACCAATAGAGATTATGAATAAACAATGTTATAAGTAAATATTATTGCCCTTTGCGTTGATTGGTATATGAAAGGGTAACACCACATACATAATTACTAAGAAAGCGATACATTAATGTGGCACAAAGCAGGCAAAGGCTCTCCGTTTTGTGCGGTTTTATTTAAAATTAAAAAGACCCGTTAATCGTTGTTACCCGGTGAAAAAAAGTAAGCTACTGTTGTTGGTGGTGGCCACTACCGTCTTTGAACAATTGCGGACACTGGTGGCCGTGGCCGAAATAAAATAATCTGGTTTTCACTGAGGATTAGTGCTGGTTTGGGGCGATAAAATGCAGGTACTGTTGGAATTTTAAAAAAAGCAATTAAAGGAATGCGTAAATTAGTATTAATGAATAAAATTACGAATAATGACCCATTAGAATAATAATGGAAAGTAAAAACAGAAGTCTTAGAGGTTAGGGATTATCACTGTTTAAAGTGATCGAAATCAGTGATAGCAGTTCTAGCTGTTTCCGTTTGTCGTTCAAGTTTTCCTCTTCTTTTCAACTCTTCTACCAATAGTATCACAGTAAATTCCAGTTTTATATCGTCTTTTTTAACGTGTAAAACAAAAAAAAATGCGACTTTTTTCACTTCGCTTCACTTCTTTGAGTATTGTCATATTAAGAACGGCGTTTGAAATGGATATCCCAAACTCCCTATGTGAAAAACGGCTTTCGGAATAGAAACAATCAACCTTCCCATCTTAAAAATAGCATTCGGAATAGACACCCCTGCAACATCCCCATGTAAAGAATAGCTTTTGGAGTAGAAACCCCTTTTTGTTTTTTGGGAAGGAGACGGAAAAAATTCCACAAAATTTAACCGTGATAATCGTTGTCAGTATACCCACCCGCAGATTCAAAAAACAAATGGGAATGGTAGTATCGGTATGAGAGAAGTAGATTTGTTTATCGCGCGTGCGTAAAAAGCTGGAAGCCAGTGAATTATAGTGCATAATAAATAAATAGTCTATAAATCTCTATAAATAGTTGTCTCCGCAAAATTTGAATGAGATTTTCTTAATCTAGTCATAGTCAAAAGAAAATTGCAAGGTTAAACCTCATGTACAAATTCACCCCAACCCATAAAAAAGTTAATGTGTGCGCAATGTAGAGAATCCAGTAGATGATATTACCGAAACATTTATTTTTTAATTCGACGACGATCGTAATAGATTGCATAGGTTTAAATAAAGTACATTTTTAAAAATACATAAAAAACATGATTATGTCTGAAAAAAATATAATTATTTACTGGAACAAATATACAAAGCGAGCGAGTGAGAGAGAAACGAAATAAATGTTTGTTGTTTTTTCTTCGGCATCGCCATGAAGAAATGTAAAAGACAAGCAAGAGAGAGAGAGAGAGAGAGAGAGTTGGGTAGAATATATACAGAGAGGGATACAGAGAGAGAGAGAGAGAGAGAGAGAGAGAGGGGGGAATGCAAACTTACGCCGTTGAATGTAAAAAAGTGAACGCGCCAATTTACTCAGAGAGCAAAAGTAGGGATCATTGCGACTCCATATTTGAATGATATATCAGCGTTCGTTTAGCATGCTAATACCGTTCATCCGCAATATAGGAATGGTCAGAGGCCAACCAATCAGATTAAACGGAATTAGTCTGGGGAGACTTTATTTATTTATTATTTAATCTATTATTCATTTATTATTTTTGAATCGGAAAAGGGAAATATTATGTTATGTCTAGGATTTTATGATCAAGTTACGAAGGGTGAAACCCTATATCAGTCGAAAGTGCAGAATTCCTCCCGCTGATGACTGGAGGCGGTAGGATTACTTGATATATAGAGGGAAAATAGGAACTA
Organism: Euprymna scolopes; assembly: GCF_053919585.1. Lineage (NCBI taxonomy): Eukaryota > Metazoa > Mollusca > Cephalopoda > Sepiida > Sepiolidae > Euprymna > Euprymna scolopes. The sequence continues at coordinate 48,927,120 of NC_136488.1, forward strand.
CTTCCTCTACAGATTGTTGCGATTGTGATGATATTTCTCCTTGGATAAAATGTAGAATTTTATTATAACGACTAAATGTGTCTAAAATGGCGTTTTAAAGTTACATAAGATAGTTGCTAATAGTCTAGACATAATAAAGACATCTATTGTTGCAAATCTATGGTACTTTGGTCTAGAGGGGGATTTCTATAACCACAATATTATATATGGAGACTAAATAAAAAAGAGGTAACATAAATATATTCCTCTCTACTACTAATATAATCGCAACATGTAACAAGGATATATATAGCTGGGGAACTGCACCAACGCACCTCTCCACCCCAGATTTAAGCGACAGTCGATTTTGTTTAGAAACAGAATGCGAAAAGTTTAAAGATAAGACAAAAGTAAAAACTGTAAGAGCCTGTTGTGCTGGTAGTTGTCAGTTGGATAGTCGGACGAAAATGGAGTTGCTGTGTAGTGATATTAAGTTTTATTCCATCTAAGTTTGAATCCTTCATCATCATAACTCTAGACATGACATTGCACAAATGAAAGCATGTTTGGTAAATTATGGATAACTCACCATGTTCTATTGGATTTGCACCAATAGATTACGCACTTTTTAATTTTCAAAATCATTGGAGTGAATGACAACTTATTTCGAGAGAAGAAGTAAAAAATATAAAGGGCGTTCGATACGTAATGCACCTGACTCACTTTCAGTTGTTTGATGTAGCTGAAATTTTGCATGTACAATGATTTATATATCTATGGGTTATATGGAAAATTATATCTCTAAGCTAATTGTATTCTGATTTACAGGTGCTTAAACTGATTTAGGTGTGAAATAAAGTCTGTTTAGCGTTTCGCAGTGATCCTGTTTTGTATTTGAAAAGACACACTACGGGAGATTTTTGACGAAATGAAAGAAACGTAAGGCAATTATGTCCCATCATATGACCTTATAAAATATTGGTATTCAAAGCTGCATTAAAAGATGAGAGAAATACGTAACTTTGTGTGGTTCCCATGTACAGAAAGACTAATAATTGTACCGAGTTTCGTTGCTCTACTCCTATTAAGAGGAGGGTCTAGGAGTATTACTTATTGAACGCTCCACGTAAATTAGTTTAATTTTTCAGTGTTTTATTTACTTTTTTGGGAAAATGTGGAATTTAAAAACCTTATTGACAGGTGGAAATAAGTCAGAGAGAAGAACGTTATTTCCATTAAGGAATGAATAATTCTGACGTTCTTTTTACTATTGTTTTATTCAACCATATAAGCGATACATTGGCTTATGAGTGAATCTTATAATATATAAATATATAAAAATATATGCATAACTAACTTTATATAAGCATAAAGATATCTTAATTTATGTTAAGTGAAATGTGTATACATATTTGCACGTATAGGTTCACGCATAAATTAATTAATTGATTAATATGAATTTAGGAAAACAGGTGCTAGGTGTAAGGGGTCAGAATATGGGTTGTATTTAGTTATATTTAGTTTTATGTAAAGGAAGTAAAAAAAAGGGGTGGAAATCCATCGTGAAAATTCATATTTCTCTGATTTTTAACATTTGAACATTTATGGAGAATAATATGAATGTAACCTTCCATTTGAAAATTTAAATGTTTCAGAATCGCATTGAATTTTATCCATAATTATTAGACACCAAGATCCAAAGAATTTCAATTTCTTCTCAAGACTTCTAAAACATAAGTTTTAGACATTTTCTAAAATCAAAATCATATAATAGATGTTGATCAAAATTGACAGAATATGTGTAAATCTATCAAATATTATCACCTACAGACAGCTATTTCGTTATGTCATTACTCAGCAGTGTAGCTAAACGTAGCAAGTTAATCCAGGTCGAAATTCAACAGCCAAATATCAAGTCACATCTAAATATGATCAACGGTATCAGATGATTGATCCCCTGCGCTACAAAAGGTGACTCGTGTCTGCGTTCGAGTCGCGGGGCCGTCAGAACAGTTATCCTCCACACTGACGTTCCTAAAAGAAGCATGAAACATTTACGCAAATGGATATTAATTGAATACTATTTATTATACTATTGTAGCCCACTTAATGATGGATCTTTTAAAAGAAATATAAACTTGTTGTCCGTTGGCTCGGATATTCCTTAGCGATTAGACAGTTAATAAGCATCATATTTCAAATATATACATACATATACGCACGCACACACACACACACACACACACACACACACGAACACACATATATATATATATATATATATATATATATATATATATATATATTATTCGTAGCATACGGTTAAATTATGGTATGATATTCATAGGACTAGTTGATTCCACTTAGTTCTCAAATAGGGGTGATTTGTCCCCCAAAACACATACAAACACACACACACATATATATATATATATATATATATATATATATATGTGTGTGTGTGTGTGTGTGTGTGTGTGTGTGTGTGTGTGTGTGGTATATCATACCATGTTTAACCGTATGCTACGAAGACGTTCCTCTCATACCACTTTAATGGCTCCGGTATTCTTTATTAAATATGTATACACACTTCACTTAACATAAATGAAGATATCTTTATACTTATATAAAGTTAGGTATGCATATATGTTTATATATTTATATTTATAAGATTCACTCATAAACAAATATATGTATCGCTTATATGGTTGAATAAAACAATAGTAAAAAGATCGTTAGAATCATTCATTCCTTAATGGAAATAAATACATATTATATTTATACACTTTACACTACTTGTGGTTTCTTTCATTTGTGAACTCTAGCATGGGTCTACAGCAACTAGCTGACAAGGATGATTCAAGAATTTCCCGGATCAATCTACAATTGCTTACAACAACTGACAACTGACGAATATTCGGACAAGGACTCACTCTAAAAAACAGCCATTGAAAAACAATATTTGACGACCAAAAGGATTCAAGAAAGAAGAACACATGCGGAAATTCGAAATAATTTTTTCCTACATTCGGGAGAAATATGAAACTTCAAAAGTATTTATTTTTCAAAAGTTCGGTGAATAACGGGGAAAACTACTTGTCTACGTTGGGAAAAAACAATATTCGAGCATAAAAATCCACAAACATGGGATAAAGAAGACTTCGAAAAAGGACAACAATTCTTGCCAAAAAAGGATTTTACAAAGACGTCGTCAAAAGCCTTATTTTGCTGTTAAAAAAGCTACTAAAAGCATAACTACGAGCTGAAACAGAACTGATAAGATAATTGCGTGGAGGAGTATTACTACTGAATTAACGAGACCAAGTGTTCAGTAAGTACAAAAAAGCAACTTTTTCCGTCTCTATAAATACAAGTAATGTTGAAAAAAAGAACTTTGTCGTTCTAAAAAGCTTGTCTCGCTAATACGTCTTATGGTTAATAGGCATTAGCGTTGGTTAAAGAAAAAGAAAAACTCACGCAAATGCAGCAAGTAAATGATAGTATACTTAATTTCATTGGCTAAAGCGAGTATTCGCACAAATCAAAAAAGACGTCGGATTTTAATCCGATTAAAATAAACTTTTCACTGATCGACGAGACTGCACATCAAAGAAGAAAAAAAAACGATTTTGCTAAGCACGACAAATAAAGTGTTAACGAGAAAAGGACATTATTTTTCGCACAGAAATCGCAAAAGAATAGCCAATATTAAATAAATGCTATAAACTCTTTTTCATGGATAAATAACTAATTCTTTTCAAGGAAAAAAGAGGGGGGAAATGTGTAGGATCAACAAGGAATTGAACCCAGTACCTATACTTTACGAAAATTGAAAAATGACAAATGTAATCTACTGCTTTCTGGATAACTACAAATGCCGAATTATTTTCTCCGGAATATTGCCACACGAGGAAATAAATATATGTAAGAAATATTCATTAAATAACCAGGTACTAATTTTGTAAAGGTTTTTTTTCTATAAAATTGGTATTATAGGAAAAATAAATCAACGAATTGTGTTGTTTCTGAAAAAAACTCATTTTGTCATATTAAGTAATTCTAAACCTTCCAAAAAATGGATGATTTTGCAAAAAAGATTTTGGAAATGGTGAACTTCCAACAAAGTCAACAATTAGAGTTGAAAAAAGGTGCCGGGAAGAACAATTGGCAATACAAAAACAAAACAGAGAAAAGCAGTATAATTTAATGAAATACTTCGAGGAAAATCAGGAAAGAGAAAAGAAAGAAATCAACGAACAAATGTTGGAATTGAAAAAATCACATTTAGAGCAACAAAACCAGTCAGATAAAAAATGGATTTGATAACGCAAGTTTTAGTGAATAAGGACAGTGGGGAAGAAACCATCACGACTTTTTCCCAAAATGTGATCTGGTCAGCTATTAATACATTTTACTCTGCTCGTGGGGAGAACCTAATGTTTGAGGCATATTTCAGAAGATTTGAAGATCTTTTTAAGATTGATTGCATTGAATGGATGGATCAAAAGAAGGTTCATTTATTGCTACGTAACTTTGGTACATCTGAACATAACAAATTAGTGGATTATATTTAACCAAGAAAAACCAACAAATTGTCGTTTGACGACGCAGTCAAACTGTTAATAGAGTTATACTGTCCAAAAAGAAGCCTTTTTCATAAAAGATGGAAATGCATGAATCTTACGCGTAAGAAGAGTCAGGACTATACGACTTTTGCGCCTATAGTTAATAAGCACTGTGACAATTTAAAGTTATCGTCATTAACGGCGGACAGTTTAAAGTGCTTAATATTCACACAAGGTTTGATAGCCACAAAAGACGCCGATATAAGACGTCATGCTCTAAATAAATTGGAATTAGAACCTGATTTGACGCTTCAGAAACTAGCTGAAGATTGTCAGCGGTTCGTGGCAATGAAGTAAGATTCCCGAAACACAGAGGAACCAGGTATCGCTCACATAAAAAATACGCTTCAAAAATAAAGGACACCCGCCCGGCAGTAATTACCAATAAAGAGGTAAAAAGAACCCTTCACAAAATTATCAGGATAGACAAAATCTTAGGACCTCTTTTAGCAAATGTTGAGGATCTCATGGGTACAATGCATGTCAGTACCAAAGGAAAATAACATGTGACCTTTGCAAGCGAACAGGGCACAAGGCCTCATAATGCAGAGCAAAAGTAGTAAAAAAGACCTACGTAAAAACTGCAAAAATGGACCCTTCATAAACAGAGAACATAAGGAAATATGGTACGGTGAGAATCAGAAATAAAGAAGTGAAACTGCAGCTCGATTCAGGGTCGGATTTATCAATTATAAATTTTCACACGTGGAAGAGAATAGGAAAACCCACGATGACAAAGACAAATAAAGTCGCAAGATCGGTAGCTGGTGAAAAAATAAATTTAAAGATGAGGTAGTTATTAATGTGTCACTAAGAAGAACGACAAAAAAGCTAAAAGTGTTCTTTCTAAGCAATGCAACGAACTTATTCGGGACCGACTGGATTCAGGAATTTGAATTATGGGACTCGCCAATGAGTGGGTTTTGAAACAAAGTTGAACACCCAACGGCCGAAGCCGACAAACTCAAAAAAGATCTAAAAATATTTCTCAAGTGTTTTCTCTGAAAAGCTTGGATGCTGCACCAAAATAAAGGCGAGATTCCAACTGCTGGGTGAAGCAAAACCAATATTCAAAAAGTCACGAAGCGTACTGTTCGCTTCGAGGGGAAAAATTGAAAAAGAATTGGAAAGACTAGTTATCATTGGGATTTTGACCCCTATTAACTGAATAGGCAGCCTCCACCGTATGCGTGAAAAAAAAATCTAAAAAGATTAGGGTATGCGCGGACTTCTCTACTAGATTGAATGCGGCGCTCAAAGGCCATCATTATCCGCTACCAAACCCAGGTGAAATAATCGCTAAATTAAATGTCGGAAAATTTTTTCCAAAATAGACTTAAGCGAAGCGTACCAATAGAGAAAGATAGCTCGAAACTTGTGTGTATCTGAACGCACAAAGGTCTGTGCCAGAGCCGTATAATGTAACCAAATTGAAGAGTTTTTAGGGCTCGCGAACTATTATCAAGCGTTCATTAAGAACATGCATGAATTACGTGCGCCATTGAATGTACTATTAAAAAAGGACAAAAAATGGGATTAGACGCCTGAGTGCCAGGCAGCGTTTAAGGAATTAGAAGATGTATTAACGTCAGATTTATTCATGACTCATTTCAATCTGAAACAAGAGATTATTGTCGCAACCTACGCAAGTTCTTATGGGGTTGGGCATGCATCTACACAAGATGCCGGATGGGTCCACTAAGCCGATCTCCCAACGTCGAGAACTTTACTGCCTGCCGAGAAGAAGTATTCCCAAATCGAAAAGGAAGCACTGAGTATCATATTCGGAGTTACAAAATTCCACCGATTTTTACACAGTCATAAATTTAAATAACAAACTGACCATAAGCTGCTAATAACCATCTTTGGCTCTAAAAAAAAAAAAGAAGGTCTATCAACTTACACAGCTAACAGACTGCAAAGATGGGGGGGCTCATTCTACTTAAGTACGACTTCGGTACGGAATTTCTTACATCTGCGAAGTTAAGTCACACAGACGCAGATTAATCCCGAAATCAAAGGAACCGCTGGAAGACACAGAAATAGCGTCAATACAAAGTGAAAAAGACTATACACGAATACTATGTAATACGATCAAAGAACTAACAGTGACTTTGGAAGATATAATAGAGGCTGAAGAAGATAGTTTCATCAAAGAAACGAAACAAAAAATCCAATCAGATGAATCGGCGGCGGAAGCTTATTCTGTGTGCAATGAGCTACTGTTGTACCGAGAAAGAGTAGTAATCCCAGCTACACTACAAAAGAAAATTCTAACAGATTTTCATATGGGGCACCCTGGATCTACACGAATGAAGAGTCTCATGAGGTCCTAGTTTACTGGAAGAGTATGGACACTGATATAGAAGGCACGGTAACGTCGTGTAAGGGATGCGCATTGGCTGCAAAAGCGCCACCAATACAATTTAGCCCGTGGCCTTTAAGTGGACTACCCATGGCAAAGAATGCACATAGATTACATGCCCACTGGATGGAAACTTTTATTTAATAATGGTAGAAAGTTTTTCAAAATGGCCTAAGGTATTTCAATGTAAAAGTCCAACGACGGATTTTACAACCAGTGCTCTTTACGAATTGTACGCCAGTTTTGGTGTTGTCGATTATTTAGTGTCAGACAATGGCACACAATTTACTTCAGCAGATTTTAAAAGCTTCTCCGAGGATTTCCAGGTTAACCACATACCGACGCCAACCTATCATCCCCGATTGAACGGCCAGGAAGAGAGATTTATGGATACGCTAAAAGAGCCCTGCAGAAGGCTAAAGGAACGCCCGCAGAAAAGACGCTCCAGCAGCCTTTACAAGTTTACCGAATACGTTCCTCTCATACCACTTTAGTGGTTCCGGTATTCTTTATGATAAATACATATTATATTTATAAACTTTACACTACTTGTGGTTTCTTTCATTTTTGACTTCTAACACAGGTCTACAACAATATATATATATATATATATATATATATATATATATATATATATATATATAATCTTTACCTATAGTTCAGTTTTCTTCTTTTGATTAGTTTACTACGTATACCCAGATCACTTTTGATTTAGTCTCACCTGTGTGGAAACCATAGACGGTGATAACTTCTTTTTTCTTTTTGTTAATGATGTTGTTGCCTTGTTTTGTTCTGAATGCATCTAGCACATTATTCACACATAACGAAGTCAAAGAATATAGTGTAAGTTTCAAGTGTGTAATTGGATTAACTAAATATCGATCATTACTTAACTAGGAATTGATTCCTTGTATAAGACTGGTTTTTCTTCGATAATGTTTTATCTTGAACTAACCTACTGATCTAGATATCTATAAAAAGTAAAAGTGTCTGTCTGTGTGTATGTGTGTCTTTATGTGTACATTTCCCTACGCAATAACTCTGTCAATGTAAAGTCTACACACTCGAAATTTGATATACAGGGTACTGAGATTTAGGAAAATCTTTGTAATCCGTTTTTTGGTCAGAAATTTGGCTGTTAAAGAGTCAGAGTTACACGATTTGTACCTTTGAAAACTCTACCAAACTCCTCCGCTAATGTTGGGTCTAAACACTTGAAATTTTAGATATAGGTTCCTTGGAAATGAATCTAACTTAATAACTTGATTTTGAACCCAAAACAATAAATGTTAAGTGATCATAATAGGAGTCAAAGTTAAAAAAAAGAATTCACCTATGCGGTCTCTACCAAATTACGCAGACAATTTCTGGTCGAAACATTTGAAATTTTACGGGTATTCAGAGATAAGGGCAGGTTTAAATCGGTTTTGGTCGAAAAGTTTAGTTACCAATATATAAATGTATGTATGTTTGCATGTCTGCCTAAAACTTTCGACAGCGGCAACGGATTTTCACAAGATCAGTATCATTTTGAAGTCCGACCTTTCAGACGACAAATATCGAAAAATTGGCTAAAAACATTAATATCTTCACCTTCAACTGAGCACTTTTCAACAGGAGGGTCGCTTTTTTCGCCGATATTTTTTAAAATCATCCTCTCCTTTCGATTGTCTAGCCTTAATATAAACCTACTTCACTTCCGGTTTGGCGGTGGTTGTAACTTCAAAGACGTCAGATTTTTCCCGTTCTTTTCCTCCTTCGCGGTACGGGTTTGAGCCTGCCTCCCTACTACCACTTTTTTTTTTATTTTGCTCAACATACACATCCAAACACCCGGGCAACGCTGGGCTGAAATTCTAGTATATCTATAAAAGTTAGTGTCTGTCTGTCTTTCTGTCTGTCTGTCTGTGTGTGTGTCTGTGTATCTGTCTGTGTAGATTTCCATACGCAATAACTCTGTCAATTTTCAGTCTATAGACTCCAAATTTGATATACAGGGTACTGAGATTTTGGAAAATCTTTGTAATCCGTTTTCGGCCAGAAATTTGGCTGTTAAGGAGTCAAAGTTACACGATTTGACCGCTGAGAAATCTACCAGACTCCTCCGCCAATTTTGGGCATAAACAACTGAAATTTTAGATATAGGTTCCTTGGACATGGATCTAACTTAATAACTTGATTTGAGCCTAAAACAATAAGTGTTAAGGGGTCATAATAGGAGTCAAAATTTAAAAACAATTGACCTCCGCGGTCTCTACCAAATTGCTCAGACAAATTCTTGTCTAAACATTTGAAATTTTACATAAAGGGTATTCAGAGATATGGCAAGCTTTTAAATCGGTTTGGGTCGAAAATTTGAGCTACCAATATATAAATGTATGTATGTATGTTTGCATGTCTGGCTAAAACTTTCGACAGAGGCGACGGATTTTCACAAGATTAGTATCATTTTGAAACTCGACTCTTCAGACGAAAAATACCGAAAAATTGACTAAAAACATTAATTCACCCTCAACTGGGACCTTTTCTACACGAATGGGTCGCTTTTTTCACCGATATTTTTGAAAGTCGTTCCTTCTTTTCGATTGTCTTAGCCTTAATTTAAATCTACGTCACTTCCGGTTTGGCGGTTGTCGTAACAGCAAAGACGTCAGGTTTTTCCCGTTCTTTTCCTCCTTCGCGATACAGGTTCGAGCCTGCCTTCCCACTACCACTTTTTTTTTGCTCTACATACACCCCCAAACACCCGGACAACGCCGAGCTGAAATGCTAGTATATATATATATATATATATATATATATATGTATATATATATATATATATATATATATATATATATATATAATACTATAATGAAGTCGTATTCTCGTCTGTTTGCTCGCAATTTGGTTAAAATATATAAAGTTACAATGTTTAATGATTAGATTTTAATACTGACTCTTATATACTTTTTTCCATAGGACTACCTGTATGCAAGATAATGTGTCATGTCACAAGGCAAAGGCGGTAATGAATTACCTTGGCGAGCAAGATTTCGAAATTATGGATTGGCCACCGCAAAATCCTGACTTAAATCCAATAGAAAATCTTTGGAAGACCTTAGGAGTGAAAGTTATGAAAAGAAATCCCCCCTAACACGGAGGATTTGTGGATGAAGCTTCAAGAAGAGTGGTCTAAAATTAGTATCGAGGATTGTCAAGAACTGATTCGTTCTTGTAGTCGAAGGTGTGCAGCTGTTATTAAGAGCAAGGGTTCATTTACTAAATATTGATTGTACATGAATTTTATTGTTTTTTGGCTGTTTACATTGTTTTTCTCAATTTTGTCCTTTACTTTTGGACGTTCCTATTTTGAAAATAAATAACTGTTATAATTCTTTTTCTATCCTTTACAAATGATTCAACCTTTAGTATGTTATTATGGATGATAAAGACTACAAGTTGTCAAAATTTTAGCTTTTCACAGGTGTTATTTCTAACAAATATTAGGTTTTAAAATTTTATCCCTTAGTTTTGGACGCCAATGTATATATATATATATATATATATATATATATATATATATATATATATATATAGTAATTTATAAAATATATATGGCGATTAAGCTACACTGAATATTCTGCGTTTCATCCACTGTAGGATTCGTCAGGCTTATGCCTACAGTGGATGAATCCTACAGTGGATGAAACGCAGAATATTCAGTGTAGCTTAATCGCCATATATATTTTATAAATTACTAACTAGCTCTACCTACGTATTGAGCACTTTTGAAGTAAATAGTTAAAGTTTACGCATAAATCTATACTTTCGTATATTAAATTTGTGTGAGTAAATGAAGTAGTTACATATATATATATATATATATATATATATGTATATATATATACATATTTATATATATATATATATATATATATATATATATTAACATTTTTTATACCTACAGACACTAGTGTTTTATGCTTACACAATCATCAGTATGAAGCGATAATTATTGTTGGTCGGTAGATTCGAACCCAGTCACAAAGTCACCCTTGACTTCGTAAGCTAGCATTTTATCCTAAGGTTATGATAATTGAGGTAAATTATGTTCATATAAATGCTAAGTTAGTGGGCATACTCAGTAACAATCGGAGAGTATTTAGTAACCTACAGTCGGCATATTGCATTTTCGCTAGAGTTTAAGGTTTTCTTCTTAATTCCCAAGAGGGCTCAACCCCAATTTCTTTAAGGGGTTTGATAACGATATTTTTAAAATAAATATTAACAATTATTTTATACCTACTGACACTAGTGTTTCATGCTTACGCAATGATCAGTGTATAAAGTAATAATTACTGCTGGTTAGGAGATTTGAAATCAGTCACAAAGTAACCCTTGACTTCGTAGGCTAGCATTCTATCTCGAGGTCACCAGTAATTTATACAGGAATTATGGGAAATTAAGTGCCTTGCAAAATTCCTCAAATCAAAGTCACATGGTAATCAACCAATAAGATGACCACACCTGTACCGAGAGACATGTGAGGCCTGCTTTCATTTTGCCAATCATAGCCTATATATATGGTAACGGACATGTCATCACACGTACACACAAACACATAATACCAAAGTTTTAATGATACCATCTTCTAAAATAACATCCGACTCTCTGCGTATTTATTTACTTTCACCTCAGTCATCTAGCCGGGCGGTATTAGTTCAAATGGATTTCGGTTGCCAATTTAGACGTAAACCCACATTGCACGAAGTAAGTGTGAACTCCAAGGTAACCGACAAACAGCTGGGTCATTGTGACATTGTAGGCCAGGAAGTGAGCGTGGTTAAACTTCAGTCTTTCTCCCGAGCAGTTCAAATAAGACACAGCATGATTTCGACTATATATACATGTAATAAGCTATTTTCATCTCGAATATACTTGAAACAGCTCCAAGATCTTTAAGCAGGGTTCATGCCTAGGCAGGCCATCGAATAAAGTGAATAATGCTTCGGAAGTCGTCAATGCTCTGCTTGATTACTTCCATCAAATGAGCTTACACAATGTGGTTGTTCTCCAACCATTGGAAAATTCTTTCTAGGTAAGACTTATTGATTCGTACACAAGCCTTATTTAATTGGAATTCTCCTAACTGCATTCTCAACAGCAACAACTATGGATGGCAGTAATTGCTGAGAATGCAGTTAGAGGATTCGGAGTTCCTATCCCGTCGCGGTTACCACATAACGAAGGCCAGAGGAATAGTTGGCCGAAACGTCGTGATGCAACAATTAAGAAAGATGAGGATAATAGTCCGCAATAAATAAATTAATGCGTTACACGTGTTCACAACTATTCAGTATTTTATAATTTCGCTGCATAGAGCGTTTATTGGGTTAAGGTGTGACTCATTACTTGTTTAACTCTTATGCAACCCGAAGTATTGAACTTGCATTATACCTGTTCAGATCTATTCAGTATTTTATCATTTCATAACATTTATTGGAATATTGGAGACTCATTACCGGTTTTATCATCCTGTAGCCCGAAGTATTAAAGCCGTGTTACACCTGGTTAAAACGATTAAGTATTCTATCATTTCAGTACATGAAATGTTTATTGGGTTAGCATGGGACTCATTACCAGTTTGTCTATCGTGCAACCCAAAGTATTAAACTTGTGTCGTGTGATACTGTTGGGTTTGAGTGTGTATACACTGAATAGTCGAACATACGTATTATGTATGTGACGAAGGGTTCATCTGAATGTGTGTACATATCACTAAACGTCTATGGTGGCTCTTCACTAATTGAACCCTAGCTTATCGTGTTGCAGTCAAGCTGTGTGTGTTTAACATTTTCTTAGTGTATAATTATTTGTCGACATATAACTTATTTTCTACTGCTGCCTTTTTGGGAGGTTTCTTCAATCCTCTTGAGAGAGTTGATTTTCTTGACAAGGAGACGCATGCGATTAACTCAAGGCGATGTGTTGGTTTTTTATTGTCGTTTATTCGTTACCAGGCATTACATGTAGCAGAGGAGCGATCGACGATCTTTACTTGGGTGACTAGTTCTTACACGTCCCAGGTCTGAGACGCCCCCCCCTTTGAGAGGAGACACGTTTCAGACCATCTTCTTCTGTTGGCGTCCTAAATCCAACTCATCTATTTTTCCCAGCTAACTAGAACCATGTGACAGGCACGTAATTCCCGGTCAGCTGATCAGAAACTCTTCCGGTGCAATTGATCGATCACCGAGCTTGATGTGACTTTGACATGTTTTAACAATATATCAAAACACAACACACACCTCCTCGTTCACTACGCCAGTCAGATAGATAGATCGATAGATAAATAGATAGAAAGATAGACAGATAATTAGATAGATATGTAGATAATACACATATACATATATAGATAGATCGACAGACCGATAAATAACAAGTAATTTCTTGTGTTCCCAATTACATTACAGTTGCACCTGTTCACAAAGATACAGTATTTTATAATTACGCTCTACAGAAGTTTTTGTTTTAGATACTATACGGCTCATTACCAGTTTGGATATTGTGTAACCCGAAATATTGTTACATCTATTCTGAAGTCGTGCTACACCTGTCCAAACTATTCAGTATGTTATTATTATATCGTAATATCGTGTGACACATCAGTTTTACGATTGTGCAACCTGAAGTATGAAAGTTGTCTACATCTGTTCAGAACTATTCAGTATTTTATAATTATGCTACTTAGAACATTTATTGAGACGCTATCATTTATTATCGGTTTTGTTATTGCGTAACCTGAAATAGTAAATCGTGTTACACCTGTTCAGAACGATTCAGTACTTCATTATTACGCTACATATGACGTCTATTAACATGAAGGTATCAAGTAATCGTCTCCGTCGAATTTATTGTATGTTTTTAAATGTATTACCTTAATAGTTATTGTTTTATAGATTTGATTTCTTTTTTATTACTGATGTATGACTTAATAAAACTCTCTAGTAGAATGCTTGGTCAAATATACATACTACATAAGTATGTAAGATGGAGTTCAGTTGAAAAATGGAGAAAGGTTTAACCAATGAGGATTGAAAAATGGGAATGTTAGAAAGAGCCGTGCTGAGTTTCATGGTGTAAAGAATTTCGAGACAAAGTGCACTGATCATTGCGAATGGCTGAGGCCGAAATTGGTTAGTGGTATAAAATGATAAACGCAACTTAGATGAAAGACTGGTACAAACAAATAAACAATTATCTACTTCTCTCATCGTCACCACTGTTCTCGTTTTGGGCCGATATCCATATAAGCTAAATGGTCCGCATCTATACAGAGAACTCACTAGTGTTGCTGAAACCCAATACGTCCAGACATCTCATCTAGGTTTGTGCATTGTGAACAGCTCGATCTGAAAGTCTTGATAAAAGAAAGTGAAATGTTCAAATCACGCTTAGAAGTGTCTTGTTTCACAAAAATTGCATTGGTGTTCAGTATATAAAACGTTACAGCTGTTTAGATAGCCGATCTTTTAATTTTTGCGTATAGCTGCTGACTCTACTCAAATCGCTGTTCGTCGACATAACTTTCCATGAACAAAGAACATAGCGCTGTGTTAATTATCAACTAAACCACTGGCAATATACCGATGTGTGACGCCATATTGGTTGTTCATCCTTCAGAACTATCGGATCATTCTAGCGCTGGGGGCTTGTTTAAAGTAAAGCTCGTTTGCGTCGAGTCATCTTCATTCTCTTGTCCCAACTAGCCTGATCCAGCAATAGGACAGTATCAAGAAAGCTGGAAGTTGGTGGGATGCAGAAACACCTAGGAAGTGTCAACGTATTCCTAGAAGCAGCGCCTGGCATTTCCAAATGGTCACCCACTTGGTACTAGCTACGCCCAAACTTGCTTAACTTCGGTGATCTAATGAGAAACGGTGTGTCAATATGATTATGCCGTATGCATAATATAGCCTTAAGCTTAACAGTGGATGCACATGCTGACTTGGAACCTATATTAGGAAAAAATCAATGTGGATATTTCAGGATTGTTAATATGTTCTTAGTAAAGGAGTCGTTTGAAAAAAAATCAGGTTAGCATTAGTTTCGCGTTTTAGCCTCATTTTATCCAATGTTCTTAGAAGGAATTACGTCCAGAATTCTTTTTCATGGTAAAATTAATACGACCTTACTCTCCCTGTGGGGCAGTGAATTTTTCAGGGATTTTTGTCAAGTCCACAATTTGGTTATATTACAGGATGGTTTGATGTTTTTGTTTAACCGCATAGCGTCCATTTTTATGTTATTTAATGCTGTTCCAGTAATTTTTGAAAGAATGCGTTTATGTTTCAGGTTCTTTATATCTTTAAAATAATTATTCATCCAGTTTAGTTTAGTTGATATTTTTACAGTATATCAACTCCTTTTTAGTTATTTAATGCCGAATCCAGTAATTTTAGAACAAGATTTTATGTTTCAAATTCTTTATATTTTCAAATATTTATTCAATGCGGTTATTTTGCTTTACGGTGTATACACCCTTTGGGATTATTTAATGCCAAATCCAGTAATTTTGAAACAAGTTTTATTTATATCTTCAAATATTTATCCATAGTGTTTGTTTTGGATTTTGTAGAAATAAAATTGTTGCTTTTGTTTTTGATGTTGCGAAACATTATTGAGTTTTTTTTTGTTTTTTTGTTTTTTTTTTGAAAGGACATAAAAACAATGGCATCAATGTTTGGTGCAGTTTGGGCTATTATGCCAGTATCTTCAGATAGACTGATCTGGTAGCACGAGAGATTATATTATTTGATTTATCCAACCGTTATGTTACTAGAGAAATGAAAAATATCATCAGGCCATTAAATGACCCTTTAACTGAGTCAACACGTATTCGCTTCATTGCTGGTGTAGTGGCTTCTCTATACACCATTCCATTCATAATCAGAAATAGATTTTAATACACCAGCAGTCAGAAAGAACGGATTCATAATCAGATTATAATGGCCGCCTTTTTGTCCAATTTTCTATCTAATTAGATGTAAAATTTATAAATGCTAATAAATAATATATAAAATCATATAAAAACTCAAGGGTATAAGCTCCGAACACGTTTAAAATGGCATCCTAATAATAATAATAATAATAATAATTATAATAATAATAATAATAATAATAATAATGGCTGTATCGATCGGTTTCCTGGATTTAAATCCAATGAAACCCACGTGATTATTAAAGAGTACCCAATGCAGGACAGAGCTGGTATATAGTTAGTTTATTATACAAACATAATTGGTTACATATGTGCAAACTCGTTTCAGTGGTATCCCAATTTAAGGATAGCACTTCATCAGACCAAAATATCGATTCTTTTTTGTTTGTTTGTTTGTTTGTTTGTTTGTTTGTTATTTTGTTTGCCTCTATACAAAAGATTGATGTAGAACTAGACAGATTCATCAAAGCAGGAATTTTAACCCCAGTCGACTCCAGGGAGTGGGCTGCCCCCACCGTGTATGTAAAGAAAAAATTCAAATGATTTCATAGTTTGCGCAGACTTCTCGACTGGGTTGAATGCCGCACTTAAGAATCATCATTACTCGCTACCCAGTCCTGAGGAAGTTTTTAAGAAACTAAATGGAGGGAAAATATTCTCAAAAATAGATCTGAGCGAAGCGTACCGCCAGATTCCCGTTGAAGAAGAAAACTCAAAACCTTTGTGCATTACCACTCACAAGGGACTATTTGAAATCAATAACTTTCGGGATCAAAGTTGCACCAAGTATCTTTCAACAGATAATCGACACGATGTTGAGCAACCTTGATTTTCCCATCGGATGTCTGGACGATATTCTAATGAAAAGCGAATCTATAAATCAACATAGAAATCACGTTTTCCAGGTATTCGAGAATATAAACGGGTACAGCTTCACCCTTAAAGACACCAAATGTGAATTTTTCCATGATCAAATAAAATACCTCGGGCAGATAATAGATAAGAATGGTAGGCGTCCTGGTCCAGAATGATCAATAGCAATAAAAAATATGACTGAGTCACACAACATGACAACACTGCAAAGTGTTTTACGCTTAACTAATTACTATCAGGCCTTCAGTCCTAATATGCACACATTGCGCGCACCTTTAAATGAACTACCAAGGAAGGACAAGGTTCGGAACTGGACCACGGAATGCAAGATGGTGTTCAAAAAGCTAAAAGAGGCGCTCACATCAGAGCTATTCCTAACCCATTACAACCCAGATTTAGATATTACCGTCGCAAGTGATGCGAGCGCATATGGAATCGGCGCGTGTATCATTCATAAAATGACCGACGGCTCTATGAAACCGATAGCACATGCGTCGAGGACCCTACTACCCGCGGAAAAGAATTATTTCCAGATACAGAATGAATCCTTGAGCATCATCTTCATGGTAACAAAATTTCACAGATTTCTCCATGGACGACATTTGAAATTCAAACGGACCACAAGCCGCTGATCTCTATCTTTCGCTCGAAGAAAGGGTTGCCTACACATACGGTGAACAGGCTCTAAAAATGGGTAATAATCCTATTATGACTTTGATATGGAGTTCCTTCCATCAAATAAATTAGGATATGCAGATGGGCTATCCCGGTTAATACCAAGGAATGGTGAACCACTTGAAGACTCGGTGATCGAATCACTACGATCAGAGGGAGGTATAGTTCGCTCCTATGCAACAATGTGAAATAACTTCCTGTTACTCTGGATGATATAAGGAAAGAAGCCGAAAGCGACGATTTTATAAGAGAAAACAAGTAAAAACAGCAGTCTGATGAACAAATATCAGAGGCTTTCTCAACATGCGATCAGGTATTATTATATAGGGAGAGAGTAGTTGTTCCATCGACCCTCCAAAAGAAAATCTCGAAAGAATTTTCACACAGGGCATCCTGGCGCTACCAGAATGAAAAGTTTAATGCATTCATATGTATACTGGAAAAACATGAACAAGGATATTGAAGAGAAAGGTGAAAGCATGCAGAGGATGTGCACTAGCTGCTAAAACGCCACCAATTCAAATTAGCCAATGCTCCACGGATACATATGGACTACGCGGAACCACTTGATAGACAGTATTACCTCATAGTAGTGGAGTGCTTCTCTAAATGTCCCGAAGTCTTTAGGTGCAAAAGCCCAACTACTGACTTCATTATAAAAACTTTTCCTGGGTTATTCACATGGTTCGGAGTGGACGACTGTTTAGTGTCAGATAACGGCACTCAGTTTACATTCGGAGACTTTAAAGAGTTCACAAAGGACTTCCAAATGGACCACATCACAACTACGACTTACCACCCTAAGTCAAACGGCAGGCCGAAAGATTTGTGGACATCTTGAAGAGGGTTTTGAAGAAGGCAAAGGACACTCCATTTGAAAATGCGTTGTAACAATTTCTTCAGGTGTACTGCATAACGCCTAACGAGAATACACCATCCCAGATGTCTTCGACAGAAGTGATGTTTGCGAGAAAAATACGGTTAGTCTTTGACAAATTATTGTCAAAACATATTAAACCCGAAGAGACAACTCTTCCCAAGAAAAAATACGTACCGGGAGAAAAAATATTTTCCAAGTGCACAAAGATAATAATATTTTATGCGAGCAAAGAACAATCAAGAACAGGGTCGGCCGTATAGTCTACATGGTGGAGGACGACATTCCACGCATAAGAAACACTTGAACCAGATACGCAAACACACTTCGAACGAGGTAACTGAAACTTCACCAGAAGAAGAGACATTGGACCTACTGTATGACGCATTTGACCTGGAATGCCCCAAACTAGTACCAAAATACGTCGTTCCTACAGAAAAAGGAAACTGCAGGTCAACTAATTCACGAACCGGTTTTAAAAAAATTTAAAATTAGCAGCGACTTTGAAATGGAGAGCCCCATTTTCAATTTGAAGGAGGGGCACCTGAGCATTCTGTGTTAACAATTTAAGAGAGTTCCGTCAACATAAGGAATATTTATAAACATATTTTAATGTTTTCCATTATTTTGTGCTTGAGGAATATTCGATTATGGCATGTGTAGTTTATATAAAAAATCATTAAAGTAGTTATCGCCTCAAATTTCGTTTTAATTTCGGTTCGCTGAAATTATTTCAAGTAAAGAGCATTAAAAAACTATTTCAAAACAAAAAAAAACATGAACTGAACTTTTATTAACTATGGTAACATTTATTTCTTGTATATTTATTTTTTCGGGTAGTCGTTTGTTGGCTTTTCTGCCAAACACTCTTACTAAATAATATCGACGAAATATCTAAAAACAAAGAAACAAAAACAGTTTTGAAAAATAATAAAGTTTTACTTACTTTAGTAAAATAATCCGAAACAGTAAAATGGGATATTAAAAATGTAAACACGTAATTACTTTAGTTTTTTAAAGCAAAGAATAGATATAAATATGAATAAGAAGAAAATGGCACGTGAGCAGGATTTTTTCTTTCTTTTGACACGATAACAAGTAACGTTCTTATTTTTTATTATTTATCTATTTATCTATTTTCAAAAGAGTGCAACTTGCAAGTGGAGAAGGCAAAAACAGGGTTGTGCAAAATATGTGTCGAGAATTGTCTAAAGTTCCGACTTTGTTTTTTTGTTTTTTTGTTTTTTTGGCTTTCACTTTAATAAGAACGAGAATTTATGAGGTGAATATATTCGACACAATATGATTCAACTAAAAAAAATAAATAAAATCTAACGTGAATTAAGATTAAAGTTAAGGTGTTATTGTGGACCCTCACCCCTTTTAAAAAACTTTGTTAAACTTTGTGACATATTTACATTCTATGGAGGCCAGTCGCGAACGAACATCCAATAATTTTATTATACCATATTTCTTCAAACTGAAACATAATTATCAAAGTATACTTACGCAAATACATATAAAAATTCTTTGTTAAAGTCTGTGCCATATTTCCATGAAGTACGGGCGCGAACGCAGACCCCGCAATTTTATTATACCATCTCTGTTTAAGTTGAAACATACTACCAAAGTATTCTTATGTACATCTATATCAAAAACCCTTGTAAACGTCTTTTTTTTTTCATTTTTTTATTTCCATGCTTTGGGGGCCAGGCACGGACGCAAACCCCACAATTTTTATGAACCACCGTTCTGCCAGATCAAACATACTCATTCCTGATCCTCGATACATCTTCTATCATTATATGTAATCAGTTTTTTAAAATAGTCAACCATATAGGAGCCTAGGAACCTATTCGTGACCAGACGCACACACACACAGACGTTCAGCTTTATATATATATATATATATATATATATATATATATATATATATATATATATATATATATATATATATATATATATACAAAATTGGTATTGGTCTCGGCTCGATTTTCCCGGAGATTTAATATTTTGTTAACTTTCAAAAACAACTTTAATCGAGGACAACCGAGCTGAAACATTTCGGCACTGATTCAATAACACACACACACACACACACACACACACATATATATATATATATATATATATATATATATATATATATATATATATATATATATACTGTGCCGAGTCTTAGAAATGTCTATGTTGGTGTCTGGGGGCGCATTAATTCATTGCGAGAGATGTACCTCCAATCTTCGTTAAGACATGCATCTAGGAGAAGGAACTCTGATGTAAAAATCTGCGGTCAACTGTATACTCTGTCGTGTGGCAGTCATCTGCACTGATAAAGGTTAACAGTAATACCAAAAAGTACACAAAGCCCTTACCATTATAAACAAATCATCTGTGTAGATTTCGGAGTAACTTAGTTATTGTGGCGGAAGTTCATACGTCGAAATCGACGGGAGAGTCCGTCATATATACGGCACAGTCATGCTGACACGTCGGTTCTCATTAGATCACTGAAGTTAAGCAACGTTGAATTTGGTCAGTACTAGATCAATGACGATTTGGGAATACCAGGTGCTGTATGTAGGAGGACATCAACACGTCTATGCAAAAACTAAAAACTTAACGTAGTCATCTCCCTTGACAGGGATATACGGGCGAATAGTGGCAACCTGTGCATTTAATATTCATTTGACATGAAGCCGGTTCAACTCGTCTAGGGTGGATGCCGTACAACAACAACAACAACAACAACAACAACAACAACAACAGAAACAACAACAAAGAGGGGTTATTTTTCAGCTATTCTCAATGTTAACCGTTATATAAAAGAGAATGATTTACATCATTATATTTTAAATACATTAAAACAAGAGAGTAGAACGGACTGAGAGAAGGTGAAAAGGGGATGAAGAGAGTGATGGAAAACGAGGGAGAAGGAAAGAAAGAAAGATAGAGAAAGAGCCTGAGAAACGTAAAAAGATATTTTGATATAAAGGTGTAGCCTGCGTTTTTTTTAATCTCTTCTATATTTTTATTGCATTTTCACCCCAAACAAGGCACAGTGCTACTTATATGTAGGGGGCTACCATCTGGGATACAATTTGCAGGAATAGTATGTAGGGGGTTAAGCAGCAAAATGTCTGTTTACATTACATTTGAACTTCTGCATGTCAATACAGTCAGGGAAAATGGAACCCAGAAGGGAATTCCAATGTCTATCAGTTCTAGGGAAGAAACTATTCGAATTGAAGTCTTTCTGGCATCTGGGGATCTCTACGGTGTAGCCTGTGATTTTGCTGTTTGTCGAAATTTTCGAGGGTATTTACGCCGAGGGGGCACAAGGGCTTGTAGTTCTGACACCTACCATTACAATACTTGTAAAACAAGTAGAGGGATCCAAAATTTTGTCGATGAGACAGAGGTTGAAGCCTAACTGACAGTTCGGGATCTATTGGGTTGGCGACTCTCTTTTGAATCCTGTCTAGGAGTAAGAAACTAGTAGAAAATGTACCAGCCCAAATATGACAACAATACTCCATACATGGGCCTTGTAGATGTACAGGATACTCTCAGGCTTAAGTAACTTTCTAGCATAGTAGAGAGAGCCCACCTTCTTTGCAGTGGCCTTGGCAATGCCCTCAATGTACATGTTCTAATTCATGTTTTCTGTGAACGTTAAGCCGAGGAGTTTGAACGAAGTACTATCAGGTAGTGTATCATTAGCCGTGGCTATTAATGAGTGAAAAGACTTCTCGAAATTATTACAAGAAAGAAACTTAGTCTTAGCAGCATTGAATGTTACCATCCATTTTTGTCCCCATACCACTACGGATTGGAGGTCTTTATCTAGGTTTCCGTTATTGCCCTGGATATGTGTTCATTCATTTTCCCTTCGTTTCTATTATAGAGCGTGATGTCGTCAGCAAATATGCCTATCTCAGAGAAAATCTTATTTATGAATATCAGGAATAATAAAGGTCCAAAGATCGACTCCTGAGATACACTCACATTTTTATCGTATTGTTTTGACATATGACCGTCGAGGACAATCTGGATTCTTCTCTTATTTAAAAAAAAGATTTAATTATGTTAAGTATTCGTTCAGTAACATCATATGATTTGATTTTTATGAGAAGACTATCAAGCAGACCCTTCCAAGGTCTTACATATATCTAGCCTCCTTGCCTTATCCAGGACATGGTATATATGTTCAGAGAATGTAGTTTTGTTTTTGTTTTTTATAATCCTCTGTCAAACTCCATTAACTATACTCGCGTGATCTTTGCGCTTTGATAAGCGGTGACTCATTTGTAAAAATACATTTTGCGCTGAGAACGAAGAGCAATAGAAGGAACTATTCATTTATCCAGAGCTTTAGAATTTGTCTAAGGCAATCGGAATCAAACGTATCTTATTTCCTCTTCTTGTCTGATTTTGAGAAATCAAGTTTCACTTCTATATAGTAGACAAGGCATTGTTTTCATATAATCTTAGATCTAAGAGTGTTTTTTTCTTTTTGTTTCTTCAGATTTTGTAGAGCTGATTAAATGCTGCTGAGTCCATGCTATGTCTAAAAGATCACAAGAGTATGCATGCTAATGAAATTAAATCAAGAACTTCGATAAATGGTCGGTTCTGACGGCAACACAAAAGAAAACTCCTCGTGAATAATATGAAATATTTTTGGTACACAAGTCACAATGAAAAAAAAGGGGAAAGTAAAGTTATGTTTCTCTTGTTAGGTAGAAATTATGGGTTGGAGAAATTGCTACATTTTCGTTGTGATACTTTGAATAAATACTTTTTAGTCTTTTTTTATTCATGTTTCTGATCGGTGGCTTACTTCACATTTTCTCTCTCTCCTTCCTTCTCTCTCTCTCTCCCTCACACACACATGCTCTCTCTCTCTCTCTCTCTCTGTCTCTCTCTCTCTCTCTCGCTATTGCAGAACCTTTAAAGAGTCAGTTCTATAATTGAACGTACTAGCATGCCGGCTGGCATTGTCCGGTGGTAAAATATGCTTAAATATGATATTTTGATTAATGTAGATTTCGTATTTATTATTATATTAAAGTGGATCCAAAATGACTCGTACGCCACTGCCGAGAATCGAAATAAAAACGTTTAGCTTACGATTTACTTTTTCCTTTGAAGTTAATACCTGAGCTATGAAGACATGTTTGTTTCAAGGCTAAAAATTAGGCACGAACCAATAGCTATTACGTTACGCATGCATATTCGTAATACTGTCGTTCGACCTTCACCTGGCAAATTCCATTTCTTTAATTTTCACACTTTTGCACCGATTTTCTACGGCTAAAACCCAAATATAAAGTTTCGCATGGGTTCGAATACCCTATATATTAAGTTTCATGTATGTAAACCAAAAACTGACAGAGAAGTTTGGTAGGCAAATTTTTTTAAACAAATATATATATATACGCATATATAAAAATATGCAGAAAGAGGTTTGTGTATACTATAACCGTTTTACGCAAATATTACGCAAGTATAAATCATGTAGAATATTTGCATGAATATAATAACATGTAATAGTTAACTAAAGATAATCCCCCCCATAAGAAAACCGAAAAAAAACTAATAGGGAATTAACTAAAATAAATGTTTAAAAGAATATGTAAGATAGCTAGATCATTTGCAGATGAATGTAATTTTACAATTATAACAAGGTTGTATTTTCTTTTTACATAAACAGAAAAGGTTTACCTTTTTTCTTCTTGGCCTTCGGGCCAAGATCTTTCTTCTGTTATCAAAGTGTAGTATCTGATAAAGATAAACCACAGTAAGTCGGTCAGACTGCGGTTGGGCGCCTGGAGTGGCAGCACAAATCTTCCGGTGCCCTTCAGCTGGATGGATGGCCTGGTTCAGATCCTCGGCGTGTGGTTCAGACCGGGTCTCCAGCTTGATAAGAATTGGTCGGAGGTACGGTTAAAGGTGGAGGCTGTGGTCAATTCGTAGCTTCCTAGGAAACTTATCTTAAAGGGTAGAGCCGAGGCATGCGCCACATACGTCTTCCCTCTCATCCTTTACCGACTGGCCGTACTTCCCTTGCCTGCACAACACCTAAAAGCTCTTATCGAACTCTTGTCCTCGCTCCTTGGGACAGACGAAGACACTAGGTGAGCAGACAGGTCTGCATTCAACGTCCGTGTGAGGGAGGTTTGGGAATGCCGTACTTTAAGTGTCATCGAGACGTCGAGAGGCTGGCCTTCCTGAGCCACTACTTTCAAGAAGATCAACCGTGGCACCCCGCGATTACTACCGCCTTTTCCGACCTCATTCTCGACCCCTCTGTCGAGAGTCATCGCAGGCCGCGGGAAGATTCAGCTTTCTAAAAGAGTGCCGTGTCACGCTAAAACGACGACCAAGGTCCAGCAATCTTGTGACTGCTTCCCATAGGGAACTCCAGAGGGATCTAGTGAGGGGGGCGCCGACGACCCGCTATGCGCGCGTTTGGGTTGGCAGCAAAGTGAGATCCGCTCCGCGTTGAGTTGGAGTTCTCTCTGATCTGACGATTGGCCCGAAATGCACTTCCACTTAACAACATACAATGCCATTCTATTTTTTGGGGAGTCACCTGCTTGTCCCCGTTGCGAAACAACGGCTGTAGAACAACTGATCACGCTTTCTTCGATTGCTGCAAACTCCGCCAATACTGGTCGTATGTCAGCGAGGTGACGGCTCGCATCGATCCCGAACATCCTCGCCCGATTACCGTATCCAATGTCGTTGACAACGCGAGGCCGCCGTTGAACATGGAAAGACAAATGGTCTGCATTACGATCCTGGCCGTGACGAGAATGGTGATTTGGACGTTGCGTCTGCAGGGTGGTCGGGGGGTGTTGTCTTTTTCTGATTAGGATCTGACCGCTTTCTTTAAACACCAACTACGGGTGAAGATCAGAGGTGATAGAAGAAGACTGCATCTGCGGCATTTGAAAGATGGATACATGTAGCAAGTCTGTTTTTTCTTTTCACCCCTCACTCTAAATTTCACCCATCTTGGAAAGAAAGAAATCAATCACTAACCTTCTCCACCCTACCCACAAATTTTCTTTTCTCCATTTCGTCCCATCTAGAGGACATCCCCACTTAGAGACTGTCCCGCAAGAGCTGAGGTTCCTTTACAAACCAAAGTGAACGTGCAGTCTATCAACTAGACGGGGTTGGGAGGGTCCTACTAACCACCTCTGTACTTTTTCTTCCCCCGCCCCAGACCCAAATAATTTATTGATTTACCGTTATTGGTATCTTTTTTGTATTTACACGCTAATTAAACACGCTTTATACATTTGGGCGCTAAGTAGGACGTCCCCAAGTACGAAAGGGTGAATGCGGTGAAAGAAAATACTAGCTAAGAGAAACTTTGTTTATTTCTGGAGTGACAAGGATGACCAACGAACACCCCCCCCTATTTGAGTTGGCCTTGTGCCTAAGTTTTTATTCAGTTGGAACTTACTTTGTAATTTTAGCCTGAATAAAGGATGTAATATCTCAAAGTGTAGTATCTGGAACACACCCTCACACACACGCATAAATACATTAAAGGATATCCATGATTAAAAAATGCTGGCCGAGAGAGAAATCCTTTAAAATTTCCAACAGAGAGTAGATGGACCAACCAACCTCACCATCCCCCTTCTTTTTGAGTTGGCCTTGTGCCTAAATTTTTTGTTCATTTTCCCAATTGTATTTTTTTCCTGTGGATAAAAAATTTAATATCTCGAAGTGTAGTATCTGATACTGCAATTAAAGACCATTGCCCTGGCGGCAATCGGTTTCTGGTCCATGTAGGGGCAACCCTATATACCAAGAGGCTCTCACTACCAGCTCCCCTTCCCTTCCTCTCGAGGGAGCTGGTCCCCCTTTCCCTTCCCCTTCCCCCTCTCCACATTAAAAAGCGGCCTCATGTTTAATTTGAACTCGTGGGGAAGCAAATAAATACCATAAACAGAAAAAAAAAGTTCGCCTTTTTTCTTCTTGGCCTTTGGAGCCAAGATATTTTTTCTCTTATCAAAGTGTAGTATTTGTTCCGGCAGATTTGGTCAATGTAGGGGAAACCCTTCATACCAATTATCACTATCCAGTTCCCTCTCGGAGGAACTTATTCCCCACCCCTCACTCTCCACATTAAAACGACTTTGTGTCTAATTTGCTCAGTAAGGAAGCAAATAAATAATGAAATAAATAGAAAAAAGGCGAGCCTTTTTTCTTTCTTGGTGTTCGGGCCAGGATCAAGGTGTGGTATCATTTCTGATGTTTCACTTAAGTTAAGCGAATTGGTCCTTGCTCAATGTAGGGGGGAACCCTTCATACTGAGACAATTACTATTTTTCGATACTGTAGAGTACCCACTTTTCCCTCTTGTTATCTGATTTACCCCCGCATCAAACACGACCTTGTGTCACATTTTCCTTCGTGGGAAAGCAAACGAATACCTAAATAAATAGAAAAACGGTTTTTAATATGGATATCAATACACACATACAAAAAAGTTGTAGGTCTATAGATTAACTTGAGGTTTAATCAACAAGTAATCAAACGTAGTTTTACATTTTCTACTAATCTATGATTGGTTCCTCAATCAAAGCCTTCGTTTCGCATATGTATAAGGAGATTCCAACGAAGCTGCAATATATGCCATAACTAGTGAATATATTATGTTTGTGATTTTTTTTAGATGAGGATTGATTATTCGTATTGTTTGGATTCTTCTGGCTACTGTTCTCATCTTAAGTGTCATTTTTACAACGTTTCGGTCGATTTAACTTTCTTCTTAATCTTTTTTTGGCAATTTTATAAGTGTCAAATCTCAGCGACTATTGATTAGAAGTTAACAAATGAAGACTCGTTGGAAAGGTAATGACCTGATTTGTGTAGTGGGCTATGTGACATTTGCTCTTTTGGTCGTGTATAAAAGGAATCATCCATCATCCAAAGCCTATTTTTGACACTTTTTTACAACCATAAAATGTTTCAATCACAGCCATTTGTTTTCCTAGTTTTGCATATGAATTACAAAATATCTGATCTTTCCCCAAAACCTCTGGCCTCGATGGAGGGGATACTAAAACTTGCTTCTATGGTTTCAAATGATCTGAAATAACAGCAATGTGAAACTTGATTCCGAATATTTCTCATATGTTATATCTTCCCTCTTTGATTTTCCTACATAAAATTTGTAATGTTCCTTGTCGACTGTCTGCCCAGTGGGAACCCAGTGCATGTAGATCATGCCCGTGCTGTCAAAAAAAAGAGATCATCATATGTTTCCGGATAGATTGACTGTCTGGCCTTCTTGGATCTTGGAGAGCCAGCATGCTTCGAATGGGAACTTTATCGCTTGGTCTCTGGTTCAAAGCGGTAAATCCAGCTTTCCTCGGAGGTCACCAGAACATAAAAAATTGCGGGATCTGAATTGATCAGTTTCCACATTGGCATCAAATTGTGCACGTATTGTCTCTATAGACACACAACGGTCCTTAATAATGAAATTCTTTATTTAAAGAATCAACTCTGGTTTTCTGATTTCCTTACTTCTCCCACATCTCTAATCATCCTTCACAGACTGCCTGCTTTCCTTGAATCTCTAATGCCACTCAAAAACTGACGCTCGGTTCATTCAAGATGGTTCAAAAGCAGTCTTAAGCGTTCCATACGTTTGTGTGTCATTTTTTTCCAATTTTAAAGCAGAATTGTATTCTTCACGTCCTGATTGCATTTTTTTAATTCACCAGCTGTGACAATCAGGCTTTAGTAGGGTGTATTTCAATTTCTGCTGTAGTTGTTCAATTGAACCTGGAATCATAAAAATTGGTCAGTCATCTCATAAGATGTATAGCAATAACATACTAAATTTTCAAGAGTCAATGACAATTTTAAATGCCTGTGCAAAAAAGTCTGGAACCTTATTGAATGCACCTCGTATATATATTTGTGTATATATGCATGTAAATATGTATATTTAGGCAGCATTTTTACTCTATGGCACATTTCATTAAATAAAATAGACTTTTTTTTGTCTATTAATTCTATTTTCGATCCTTTCCAACTTCCGAATAACAGTCTACACTTCTGGCGGGAACTGGCTGATGTAATCACCATGTTTATCATAAGTCCGAGTACTTTCCAATCTTTTAGGATTCAACGTCAGGGATGAATTAATCTAACTGGCTTTGAACAATTTAAGTTTTTTTTAACCAATGGAAAAAAAGGATAAATAATTAACCAATGAAGATGAAAAAAAAACTTTATAAATTGTTCCAAACCAGTTAGATTAATTTATCCCTGACGATGAATCCTGAAGGATTGGAAAGTACTCGGACTTTATTATAAACATGGTGATTACATCAGCTAGTTCCCGCCATTAGCGTAGACTGTTATTCGGAAGTTGGAAAGGATCGAAAATAGAATTAATAGACAAAAAACGTTTATTTGAGATATACATGTAAATATATATATATGTGTGTGTGTGTGTGTGTGTGTGTGTGTGTGTGTGTGTGTGTGTGTGTGTACATGTATATATGTTTGTATATACACTTGTGCCCGATATTATTCATACCCCTCGGATCTTTGAGATTTCTATAAGAATATTGCTCAAACCAGAAGGTAGACAATATTAAAGGGATTTCAAACAATAAATCAAGCATAAGCATTTAATTTAAACTCAACAAATAAATAAATTATGCAAGTTTGAAACATTATACAAAGAAAAACAATAATGGCACTAGTTCAAAATTATTCATACCTCTCTTACTAATAGTCAATAGCATGCCCTTTATTCTTAACTAGCTGTACCCGGCCACGCGTTGCTGTGGCTCAGTTTGTTAAAATGGAACACATGTGAAAGTAGAGAAAAGTTTGATTCTTTTTTTCAAGAGAATGTACAAATTATTTATTTTTTTTTAACAGATGTTAAGAAAATAAACAGAAAAATACTTCCATCATTAATTATGAAAAAAAATAAATAAAATACGATAAAACTTGCTGAGTATGCACTGTTTTACGGTTGTTGTAAAACTGGAACGGAACCTTAAATTTCGCTTCATTTTAATCTTTGTTAATTATTTAATTGCCCCCCCCCCCAACGAATATAATCCAAACAGTAACATTCAACAATTGTACTTTATCTATATAAAACACAAAATGGGTGTTTGTATTACTGTACACATAGATTCGAGAAAGTTGTGAAAAAAAACAAAAAAAAAACAAATATATAACAAATAAATGTTATCAAAGCCAAGATAAGTTACTTTTCTGCCAAACTGGATAGATATATTTTTCGTGTTTTTATTCAATGTAACATATTTATTCAGCTCGAAAACCATACAGTGTTTACCGATGTATTCGAAAATTCAAGATGGCGTCTCACACCCTCATTAACACCGTAAGTATGGAAGAAGGTGTTATAAATAAAAAACTATACAAAATTTACAACATCTTTTCCCACACTTACCGTGTTAAAGAGAGAATCAGACGCCATCTCGAATGTTCCAATACATCGGTAAACACTGTATGGTTTTCGAGCTGAATAAACATGTTACATTGAATTGGGAAAAGATGTTATAAATAAAAAACCTAATGAAAACAAAACAAATAAGCAATTAATAATTATTACCAAAAGCAGTAAATGCTACTTTTAAGTAATAGTCGTAGAGTGATAGAGTGTAAGTAAAACCTGGAATATCCGGTTGTTTCGTTTCGTTTTAACAATGGAAAGAGCAGAAAATGGAGAGAAAAGAAAGAAAGAAGGAAAGACCGAAAGGAAAGATAAAGATAGGGAAGTACCCCCACCACCATCACCCATAAAGCAAAAACACAACGAAAGGTAAGAAAGAAAGAAAGAAAGAAAGAAAGAAAGAAAGCAAAAAAGCACGTAAGGGAAGAGCGAAACGAAAGTTGTGTTTGTGTAAGTAAGGAAGTTTGGTGCGTTTCACGTAAATGTCAATTCAGGTTTTCATTAAACTTTAACCACGCGGGTTATAACGAAATCGACGTAATGTAATTGTGAATTCAATTCCAGGTAACGGATTGTGTTCTGTTTGAATCTAATTTTATTATAATAAATGCTTTATAAATTGTGTTTATGTTTTATGCTAACCAATGGCAAAGTAAGCATGGTTCGTTTCAGTGTAAGTACAGTCCAGTTTTTAGATAAATTCTAACCGGTGATCGGTTTTAAATGTCTCCTGTGAACGTTCTGGTACGGTGTAAGTGAGTGGCGGTGGTAGCATGAATTTGGTAGAGAGAGTTTACTTTACTACTTCCATTAAATGTAACGGATTTTTACAGAGGACTCTCACCAGACAGAATATAGGAAACTGTGATCAGCGAGATCCTTGATATGTAACAACCCTATAACATACGGCAGATGTCGTGATTCAGTTTGTGAATGATACGGCTGCACCAAATCTATACAGGTGCAGTCCTATAAACGTCAAAGTCGGAGGGGAAAAAATGAGTTCATTTTATTTATATAGAGATTTTTAGATAAATTCTAACCGGTGATCGGTTTTAAATGTCTCCTGTGAACGTTCTGGTACGGTGTAAGTGAGTGGCGGTGGTAGCATGAATTTGGTAGAGAGAGTTTACTTTACTACTTCCATTAAATGTAACCGATTTTTACAGTGGACTCTCACCAGACAGAATATAGGAAACTGTGATCAGCGAGATCCTTGATATGTAACAACCCTATAACATACGGCAGATGTCGTGATTCAGTTTTTGAATGATACGGCTGCACCAAATCTATACAGGTGCAGTCCTATAAACGTCAAAGTCGGAGGGGAAAAAATGAGTTCATTTTATTTATATAGAATAGAAGAGAAGATAACTGCCTGTAACCGTTTCGGATATTTATCAACAAGGTTTTTACAAGCATCAACACTGATTTTTGACCATTCTTCAATGCAGTAGTTCTCCAAATCCCTCAAATTTCTAGGTTTCCGCTTTTTAACCTCAGTTTTCAATATGTGCCAGAGGTTTTCGATAGGGTTCAGGTCGGGACTCTGGCTAGGCCATTCCAAAACATTAATTTGATTATCCTCAAACCATTTCTTGACTATTTTGGCAGTATGTCTTGGATCATTATCCTGTTGAAGGACCCAGTTTGGTCCTAAATGGAGCTTCTCCCCATCCTGTCTAATGTTTTTCTGGAGTATCTCAAAATATTGCTCCTTCTTCATGGTTCCATCTATCTTGACCAAACTACCTGGACCACTAGCCGAAAAGGAGCCCCAAAACATTAGGCTACCAGCACCATGTTTCACCGTGGGTATGGTGTTCTTTGGGTTGTAAGCTTCTCCTTTCTTCCTCCAAACGTAAGAAGCATCCAAAAGGCCAAACAATTCAATTTTTGTTTCGTCAGTCCACAAAATACTTGAGAAAACGGACTCTGGAGAATTCACATGGGTCCTAGCAAACTTTAGACGTGCTGCAAGATGTTTTCCGGTGTGCAATGGAGTCCTTCTTGGTCTTCTTCCTTTCAGACCATTTTCATGCAGAGTCCTTTGCAATGTTTGCCTTGATATTTTTATGCCAGAAGACTCCAGATTTTCTAAAATGTTCTTAGTAGTGGTCGTTGGATTTGCATTAACATTTCTTACAATATTCCTGGTGGCTCTAGCAGACAGTTTCCTTTTCCTTCCTCTACCAATCAAGTTGTTTGTTGTGTGGTGGCTCTGGAATTTTTTGATGATGCTCTGTACTGTTGCTGTAGGGACCTCAAATTTCTTGGAAATTGACTTGTAACCTAAACCATCCTTATGTGAATTCACAATTTTAGTCCTAAGATCATTACTAAGCTCTTTTTTCTTCCCCATTCTAATAATTTTTATTCTTTTATTGGTTTTCAGTTGATATCATTTTAATTTCTGAAAAATGCAAAAAACGAAATGAAATTAATCAAAGGTTGTATAAAAGCATTCAAAATAAGAATCAAACAGGAAACAAACAGTCAGAAACTCGATTAATACTGAAAAAATAAGGGGGTATGATTATTTTTGAACATTGCAGATTTTATAAATAGTTGTATATTTCTTTTATTACAAGTATCCCGAGATTTTAAAATGACGAAAATGATCAGAAGAGGTTTATTAAGAATATGTATCAATATGGACGTAAACAATAAATTCTTACAAAGTTACACCTAATAAACTTAATTTTCAAGGGGGCTATGAATAATATCGGGCACAAGTGTATATACATATATGTGTATGTGTGTGCAATTATTATCTTTACAACTCACCCCATATATTTATAGATAAAAATATAATTGTTTGGTTACTATATTTATATAAGAGAGTGCTCAATATCGGTAGCAGGGCTTATTTAGATCAACAAAGACGAGGATAACAAATGTTACAATGCCAGCATAATATTTGACCATTTTATAATTAAAAGTGCTCAATTTGAAAATCACAGAGCGTAATAATCTTGACATATATTTAACCATCTGATGATAGTAGCGAAACTTAAAACTGCAGTTACATATTCAATGATCTGTTTTAGATTTCTTTCTTCGGTATATTTTCATATCTTTACGTGTAGCTGGGTATGCATATGTGTGTTCAAATATAGATATATGTGTATACTGAGTATTTGATGTGTATGCGTGTCGTGTATTTGATGTGTGTGTGTGTGTGTGTGTGTGTGTGTGTGTGTGTGTGTGTGTGTGTGTAACAGTAAATTTTTCGGAGAACTGAACTCGTGTTTTTGGCGTTTATCGAACAAATTATTATTTATATGTTGCCCCTACCCTTTTTTGGCCGGTTCCTCTTTAATCGTTAAAATCAGTAGTAGTAGTAGTAGTAGTAGTAGTAGTTGTTGTTGTTGTTGTTGTTGTTGTTGTTGTTGTTGTTGTTGTTGTTAGCAGTAGCAGCAGTGATAGTAATAGCGGTAGTAATCGTCGAAATAATGACACTTCGACGACGCCGAAGCGTTAAAAATGTTCTTCTTGTGATTATTGAATTGTGTAACGTAGATTTTTCAGTCTTAATTTTTTTCGTTTTGTTTCTTTTTTTGATTGTTTTTTTTTTTTTTGCAATTTTTTTTAATTACTACGTTCGATTATAGTTATCGATTTTCTCATCGGTATTTTACTAAAGTTCTAATCACAAGAGACACCCGCTTTCTCTCTCTTTCTCTCTCTTTCTCTCTCTCTCTCTCTTTCTTTCTCTCTCTCTATCTAGCTAGCTATCTATTATCTATCTATTTCTCTCTCTCCCCCCCTCTCTCTCTGTACCGCCCTCTCTTTTTCTATCGCTCTCTCTTTCTCTCGCTTCTGATTTCCCCATTCTCTCCTACTTTTGAATTATTTACATCATTCCATTCCTCGACATAACTTCTTTTATCATTTGCACTCTGTTTACAACATTCACCTTTCCTCCTACGATACGGCACAGTCACGTTGAAGCACCATTTCTCGCCAGATTATTGAAGTTAAGCAACGCTGGGCCTGGCCAGTACCACATGGGTAACCATTTGGAATTACCAAGTCGCTTTATGTACGATGGAAGGTTAGGTCAGTACCTTTGTTTTCCAATGTGTGTAGTGCTGGCGTGCGCACAGATTAACAATCATATAAAAAGATGATGGAGTTCACCAAACTCCATCATCTCGACTACAGTCGCAAAATGATAATGACTATTTAAAATGATGAGACGTGCACAGTGACAAGCAAGTAAGTGGATTGGTGCGGCGGCGAATCTCCAATCATTATCAGAATTCCTGGCTCTTGTAAAAAATTCCTCCCTAAAAACGAAAATAAAGAAAAATCTGTATGGTGTATGTACCTGTGTTATGGAAAGCAAATATCGTCTTGCAAAAATCAGGTAAATTGATTAAGTAGGGTTTTTTTAACTAAACAAAATAAAATTTTATGAGTAAAATGTTGGACTGTCTCGCATAGCCATCTTTAAAACTTTCTAAAGAAACAAGGCGCATAACTTAACAATAATTCAAACATGCGAGATTTTTGTTGCAATTTGTAAGAATTCCAATTAATCGCATAATGATTTTCTTTATAAAATAAATCTACTTTATCAATTTACGTGATTTTTTTAATATGATATTTTCGTTTCGTTATGAGTACATGCATCAAACCGATTTTTCCGAAGAAGAACCTAATTCCTACGGGTTTTACCGAGTTTTCTTTAATCTGCGTCTTGTAAACAGTGAAAACATAAGAAATAATTCCTTCTGTTAAGTTAGAAAGAGAGAGAGAGAGCGAGAGAGAGAGAGAGGAGGAGGAGGAGAGAAAAATGAGGTAGAGGAGGAAAAAAAAGAATATGGGAAGAGAAGGAAGGAGGAGTTGGATAAAGATTAGTAGTACTATCCACAATATGGAACGTATTTACCAGGTGACATCGCTCAGTTCGAAACGAGAGTTTTACTATGTCCACACGTGTTGAACACTGCTGGTGTGTCACGGTGTTTTATTTCTTCGCTTCTTGTCCACATCCCTTTATATATTACAAAAACAGCAAAAATAAATAAAAACCTGTATGATATACGTACTTGTGACGAAAGAACAATATCATATTTCAAACATTGTGTGAATGAACAAATAGTTTTTTTTATTTTCATAAAGAAAATTATTTTTAAGTGATTAATGGGAATTCGTGCGCATTACAACGTAAATCTCGAAGCTTGAATTGTTTATTCACCTCCTTTTTTTTTGTTTTTGTTTTGTTTTTTGTTTTTTGAGAGGGTTAGATTTTTTCGAAATGGCGGACAACACGGAGATCTTTTGTTACTCATAAAATTTTATTTTCTTAATTTACGTGATTTTTGGATATGATATTTTCGTTTCGTCACGGGTACGTACATTTTACTGATTTCTCTTTAATTCTGTGTTTTAATATAAGAGGAAATCTGGATAAGAACAATTTCCCCACTGACCAGAATACGGCTGTAGACCACTATGTATTTTTCCATTTTGCCAGATAATTGCAGAGGAGAAAATCATAATCGATCGTTACGATAACAAGCAGCAGTAGCAGTGGCGACGACGACAGTGGCGGTAAATCTGGTTGTCATGTGACCATTTGCTTTAAAGATTCTTTTGTTAAAAGTCATAAAATGCCTCTAGCGTTTACAATTTCTTATCTTCACTTTCTGTTCCACATCGACAGATGAAACATAAAGGAACGTCAAATGACAGAACGAAATCTACTTCCTCAGAAATGCCACCTAATGTCGGGAGACAATCATGATGCTAAATATATTATTAACAGGGTCGGCCTTTTTGGCAATGCAACCAAAGCACGATAATGGGTCCCGGTAGTGCGTTAAAAAAACCTGCATGTTTGTATATTTTTATATGTTATTAGGGCTGTGACAACAGCATATTCTTTTCATTGTTTTGAGTCTTGAGTATATATCCTTTAATATTTTATATGTTTTTATATAGACGGGTGTGGTTTTAAATGTGTCTAACTGTGTCGGATATATAACAACAACAACAACAACAACAACAACAAGGGCACATTCAGTCTTTGATAGACTATGGATACCCACGAAGGGGTGCCTGCGCGTGAAATTTTTGTGACGTGAGGTGCGCAACCTTCAACCACACCTCTCCTTAATTGACGTTGTTTAATACCAGTGGCCAGTGAAGTGCGTACAGGACGACTGGAAACAAATGCCGAGATAAGCGGAGAACTCATACAGCACCTAGAACTAGAATTCCCAAATGGTCACCCACCTGGTACTAACCAGGCTCGACGTTGCTTAACTTTGGTGATCTGACGAGAACCGGTGCGTCAACGCAATTATGCCGTATATTTCACAGATATATACCCGAGAGTCAAAAGAATGAAAAGAATATTCTATTGTCACAGCCATAGTTATTATGTACAGGATTATCTTCTAAACTAATGAACGGATTATGAATTTTAGAATATATCCGAGACAACACGCTAAGTAACATGGACGGATTATCTCTGGATTATTTTTACGTTTAGGGGACTGCAAGATGTTCTGAACAAATACTCATCTAACTGCAACAACTGTCAACAATTTCCCTTACTCTCTATCTGTGCCTAAAACTAAACGAAAATTCTATGAGAAGAAAAAGACTTTGAACAAAGGCTATACTAAGTACAGTAGCGAAAGGTCGTGCAAGGTTGGGCTTTTTCACAATATGATTCAATAAGGTATAATGGAACGTAAAATACGTTCTCTTGCAAGAAGTTCGAAAAGGTGAAGAAGAGGTAAGAGTTGTAAAAATTATAGGAATGTGCTAACAGGGTGCGTGGACAAAATGGGAGTCCATTATTCACAAATATACAACTTTCTATGCAATTTTTTTCTACTCAACACAAGTATAGCGTTTTTCACGAAGTTGTTTTTAAATTTTCAATTACTGCAAAATTATTACATTTATTCAGAGACACTCCCTTAAAATGTCTTCGAAATAGAGTGTAGTGAAAAGTGAGTGTGACTGCAGTCACGGTGGTGGGCTGCATGTGCGAACTCGAAACCCGAGCGATGGGAGACGAAGACGACGAATCAGCAGGTTCGAATGCGCATTAATTTGCATAAATGAGATAATATAAGGCCGGATGTTAAGATGTTTGGGAGAGTCGAGCCGTTGAGTTCTCGAGAACCGGATGAAACCTGGTTAGAGCGGAGAGTATCGCTGAGAATCGAGTCCAGGTTTTTTTTGGGGGGGAGGGGTCGATTAGATAGAGTGCAGCAAATATATTGCCTACCTATGAATGCAAAATGTGCAGCGATTAGTAAAACTAATCCAGCCCTTTCTAAATATTAGATTACCAACTGTTTTCCGGTTTCTTTAAAACCGAAAATAAGCAGGTTAATCGTTAAGTGCATTTGGCAAAGGGTTTTTTTTTAATTCGTCCAATTCGCACAATCCGTATTATAAAGATGTTCAAACGTTTTCGGGTGTCATCGATAACTTCATATCAATAGCGCTCCATTTAGTGTTATGAGAAAATACGTTTTCATCTTCAACATTTGACCTCTATTAGACAATTCGTATAAATCGTTAGATTCTTGTAGGGAACGAAGAAACATTTTTCTTTAATTATTTAAGTTTTGTGTTTTGTCACATTTATTTAAGTTTTGTTGCCTAGCTTCAGTCGCTTGATTAAACGCATTTTCCGAACTTCACGACACAATTCTCCAATTTTCTTCTGCTTGTCAAGTTGTTCCAATGGTCTGTCTTGGAACTTCTGTTCTCACTGAATTTATTGTTCTTGATGAGTGTTTTGAATTCCATTTCCGTCAAATGTCTTTATAACTACTCTGTATACCATCTAGTGGATTTAATTATGAGATGTCTTATATATGACATCTCGGTACAGTTTGTATGCCTTCTTCAGATATGTAAAAACCAAAACTGAGAAAGATATTTAATCGAAGATAACATTATAAAGGAAAAAGTAAAGCTATTGAATTGATAGTCAGAGATACAGCAAAAAAAAAATAGTGTTTTCTTATCCACGTGTAATGTTTCTAATGTAAGTAGATATTTTTTTTGTGACGAAGATCTTTGGGTTGCTTTTCTGCTAATTCGTGGAGTCCCAGGTTACGTTATAAGAGACGGGCGATCAGCTAGTTGTTTATTTAATCTTGTGCTCGATTATATGAATAACGTGGCTCACAAGTCCAATTCTCCTGATCTTCCCTTTTTGGTCTGAACATTAAGGTGGGGAGGACATATGTTTGCCAAATAACTTGCTCCTTTCACCCTTTCGGATTTAATCCCTGAAGCAACACCCCTCCTATTTGATCAGGACCAGTTCTGTGACATGCAGTCAATCTTTTAAACTAAACAGGCCAGTTTTGTCGACATGCTTTACACGATTTTGTAAGTTCACCTTTTTATATATCCACGATATATATGTATGAATATTTCCATGTATTACTTATAAGCGCAAATTAATTATATTTTTAGGCATAAAGTTACGAGCTTTTTTCTAGCAATCTCTTGTATTTATTTGTAGGAACAATTGAGAAACCTATAATGCTTATAAATATATAAGCTGTACATACCTGGCGTTACAAGGTAAAAAAATTATATTGGCGGGTAGAGGGTTTAGTTACATATTACTTAAAATATACCAAATTGTTACTATTTTCCTAAAGGTGACCATATCTTGGATTTTTTGGAAGCATTAAACATGCTTATCTTCATCTATGAAATTCAATCCGGGAAATAAAATCTCGTAGCTTCAAGGGAAATAACTCATATGGTTAATTGAAAACTTACTTTTGTTTTTAAACGCTACTGATGTTGGTTATATTAATAATTAAAAATAAATTAAATGTAAATTAAATTAAAAATAAATTAAATAAATCAACTTTATATAATATTTCTAAACAGAATACTTAAAAACTATTACTAATTTCCATAAAAAATTTAGAACTAATTATTAAAACAGATTTTCTTTAATGTAATATACAAATGAGACAACCTCTTGAATATCGATTCCTTTGAAACAAAATAGTATATATAGATAAACTATGCAGGAATAAATGTATATAAGAGTCAGTTTTCAATATCTGAAACTGTACATTTTGTATATATTAGCCAAATTGTGAATAAACAAACGAACAAACAGGAATAAGATCTTATTATAATAGATAAGTTGTACCAAAACGTCATATGAATTTAATAAAGCCTAATTCTCCTGAAAAATTCCTTTAACCACTATTATAAGAAAGATCTCCTCTTTTCTCTTTGATAAATATTCTTTGAGTTCCCAAATCTAATTTATAAAGCTCACTATGTCTGTCTATCTGTCTCTATATTTTCAAACTCTATCTCTTCCGAAACTAAAAGTCGCAGAGTTACGCTAGGGGCCTCAAATGATTGGAGTTTTTATGGATTCTTCTTTTCTGGGTCTTTAGTCGATTAAAATAGTTTTTAACGTGTCAAAAAAAAAAAAACCAAAATTGAAAAAAATCTTTATACATTTTGTACATTCATCTTAGTTTATTTGTAATCAGTTAATATACGCGTCACGTTGGTGCAGTATTAACGTCATCAGCTTTGAATGCTACAGTTTTGTTTTTAGTTTCGATTCTAGCTGATGGCACCCAAATACTTTGTTACTTTTAAAATCGCGACTCTATAATACTATATACGAAATCTGGACAAATTAAAATATATTTAAGCGTATTTTACGACCGGGAAAAGCTTGCGCCCTCCCCCCGCGCTAGTATTCCAGTATGATTAGACAAGGCAATTCTCCTTAGCCAATCAGCAAACAATAATTTGTCCGTCCTCTACGTAAGCTGTGTTTGACGAGAGAAAATGCCAAAAAAACGTTCCTCTCACCTTTTGAACGTGATTACCAAACAGTTGACATCGATGCATTCAAGACCGACATCTAAACCGACGTATTTCCTAGTTGATTCAATCCGCGAAATGAATTTTTTTAAAGACATTTCCTATACTTGTTTAATACATATATTACCATTTTATCTCAGTCTTGTGTGGCTTCTTCTATATGCTTTATTCCAGTATCTTACCAAATTCGACAAGCGACAATTTAACCGTCCTTTGCCAGAATCACTTCATTTTCATATAGAATATCTCTCAACATTTTTCTACATAAAGCTCATTTAATATTTGATCCGTGTTATTTAAAGTAATTTTTAAGACTTTTTACCCCAAACAAGGCATATTATCACTTGGACATAAGGGGCTACTATTTGGAATTGTTTTTAATAAGGGATTGTGGGGAGTTGAGCAGCGAGATATCTGTTTACATTATATCTAAACTTCAACAGGTTAGTACAGTCAGGGAGCAGGAAATTCGAAATCCAAGTTTAGCAATCCGAGAGAAGAAACTATTAGAATAGAAGGTATATATATATATATATATATATATATATATATATATATATATATATATATATATATATATATATATATATATGTATATATATATATATATATATATATATATATATATATATATATATTCAATCATAAACAAGGAATATTTCTACCAAAGCGTAAGGTGATACTATAATAGAGGATCGCTTAGTTGGAGAGTTGAGTAGCAAGATATTTGTTCACGTTACATTTAAATTTCTGTATCGAGGAAACAGGAAAGGAATCCCAAAGGCAATGACCCGAGGAAATAAGGTTTGAGAGTCTTCCAATATCTGGGGGATTCTATGGACAATAAGTATAATTTTAAAGCTAGTGGAGTGAGTCGAGGGGTGGTGTGGTACAACAGCAATACGTTCATGGGAGCACATTTTCTGAAGATACATGTAAAACAACATGGAGATGCAGTGTTGGATTATCAAATTTCGAAATATTATGATATCGTCAGCCATTTTAATCCATTATTAATAGTTGTAAAAAGAATGAATTACTTCGTGACCCTTCTAAATTAGGACGGAACTAGGAAACATTTAAACTTTCTAATAGAAAGTCATTTAAATGGGATTTAATTATTATTTTTTTTTAGAAAATCCTCATCTATTAAAAGACTGAAATCTTTTTAAAGCTATTTACATCCAATAATTATATAAACAAGACATTATACGAGGATATCTTTGCTCTATCGCTGTTTTCAGGGCAAGTGCTCGACTGAGCTTCACTCTGTAAAACACTTACGGCAAACACTCGTTTAGTTACAACGACAATCATAAATTTCCTGTACTCCCTATTAAGGTATGTTGTAGGGTTGTTACGAAACTACGTTTACACCATAGTGTAACAAATATATAATAAAAATGGAGGGGAAATAAAGCAAAGTCTCGTAAATAAAAGCAAAAGGAGCAATAAACGAAGGGGAGCAAAATATGAAAGGAGCAAATGAAAAATTAGACCTGAAAAGTATATTGATTTAGTCCAAGTTTTATTAAAAAGAAATAAAACGCCGATGCTTTTATTTCCTAAAGTCAGAGTAAAAAAAATTAGCTTTCAAGCAACAATTACAAAACAAATACTTAAAAAGTGTGTTTAATTGAGAGACTATTCTAGAATTAGTTCATTCGACTGGAATGACAAAGTTAAATTTATCATCCAAACCATAGCAACAAATTATAGGAAGAAATTGGGAAATATTATGGTTTTTCCTATTGAAAACAAGAGGACGATCTTACTTGACATAAAAACCTGAAAGGCAAGAAACATGCAAACACATTATACGAGGATATGTTTAGGTATTTAAAATGTTCTCATTTTTCAGTCTTTTTCTCTCAATTTTCTGCGACTTTCTAGCCCTAATGTTTTTTTTTATTATTATTTTAAATAAAAATGTATTTCTACGAAATGAAGTTCTTTCTCTAACCACTTCGTGTTAAATTATATTCCAAAGCTGTCTCTTCTTTTAAGTTCGTTGAACAAAGAGTGAATTTATTTCCTGGATACCACATAAGGACAGCCGATAACCTGCACGTCTTCATATTGTCTAGCTTGTCGCCGAATTGAGATTCTGTCTCTTACAGAAAATATCCCAAAAAGCACACAACCTGTTTCTTCCGCTGGTTTTCTAGAGACAAATAATTTCCCTGTTGATAAAGCTTCTTCCATTCTAAATAATGGGGAATGAAATTACGTTGAAAATTTAGTAACAATCAAAAGGTTTTCTATATTTTTAACGTTAAAATTATACAGAAAAGGATGTCAACGTCCTTTCTCTAAGTCAGACTATACTCGATCTGAAGAAAACGAGCAAAGAACTCCTCACTCATCTCCTCACTCATGTCAGAACTGCTGTAGGGCAAATAAGGTGATAGTAATGATGATGATAACGAGTCAAAAGATCCCAGCCCCAGCGCCAGCCACACTGAACATGAAGGGGCAAACAGAGCAAGAGGTGTATTTCCCCAGAACTGCTCATCTGTGGAACACAATACCACGGAGCTGCTTCCCAGCTGACTATAACATGGTTGTTTTCAAGTATAACATAATTTTTCGTTGAGCCGTCCCCTTAATTGATTAATTTCCATTCAATTTCCATCACCAACGATCATCACGGTGTTGTCTCACCTGACACTCATTAACCCTTATCCTTAAATGGTTTCTGAGCCTTGATAAGAGATGATTCTATGAAAAAAATCAAGCAAAACATTACCTTAACAAAATCAGTTATAGTTTTATATCATTTTTTTATGTGGCTCAATTCATATTTTGATGACCAAAAGATATTGTAATAATGTAAATTTACCTCCAAAATCATTTAAAACATGACAAAAATTTGGTACAATAAAATGGCATGGGTAAAAAGAAACGACGTAAAAAAGGCTCCCAAACAATGCTGGGTAAGTTTCCAGAAGACGAACTCGTTTACACATTCACGTGGTCGTTTTTTGTGTTACTCCGTCCACTTTCAGTTCGTTCTCGGAATCAACGTTTTTACAAGCGAAGCTGTAAATAAGAAAAAATTGTTCCAAGTTACGTCTTCCCGCGATGAGCAAGGGATCAATTTTTAAGGGGGATGGAAATCTAAGCTTCTTTCCAAAAATGAACACTCTGGATTGGGACAAAAAAACGTGTCCTACTTCCTACTTCTCCTCCCCAGATATTTCTGCTTCTTCACCAGGGATGGATATGACATCTCAAGCTCGAGCTTAATGTGGCGTGTGACTATCTTTTGAACATGACGGTGCTCGCGACCGACATTAAAATAATGAAATAAAAACTGCCTTGTTGAAACTTCAGGCGACATGTGATAAATCTACTCTCTCTCTCTCTCTCTCTCTCTCTCTCTCTCTCTCTCTCTCTCTCTCTCTCTCTCTCTCTCTCTCTCTCTCTCCAGGAGGTAATGTTATGTAAAATACCGGGATCCGAGATAACGGCGTCTCCTTGTTAGTCATTTACAGCAAGAACCAGCCTTCTACCACAAGGGAGGAAATCTTTCCTTTCGTTCTCAATGATTTTTTTTACAAGGTGGTCACCACTTATCAAGGTCCAGAAGCCACTCGGGGATAAGGGTTATTGCGTGTACAGTACGTTAGTGTTGAGATTCGATAAAGTGTCTTACTTAAGGGGGCGGTTCATCAGGAATTTATTTATGTTGGACTTGAAGACATTCAAGTTGTAGTCAAGTGGGAAACAGGCAAACGGACCAGAGTTCCACAAGTGTGCACTTCTAAGAATGAAGCTTTGTTCATGGAATCTATGTTTTGGTTTTGGCACAGATAAAGTGTGGGGAAAATTTTTGACAGTGGTTTCAGCTAGACGGATGTTTTTCGTGAAAAATTGGCGAGGGGGGACCAAGGATTGAAGCTCAGACGAGCATTTGCCATGGAAGTAACGATAAAACAATGACAGGTTCGCAACGTCTTTCCTGTTGGAGAGAGGTTGCAGGAAAGAGAAAATGGCATCACTCACTTGGCCACGAAGCCTATTTTGTACTCTGTCAAGGCAGGATAGGCTGTTTTTAGCAGCTCCTGCTCAGATGTGGCAGCAGTACTCCATCCTTGGACTACTTGGCTTTTATATAGATAGAGAATTGCATCAGCAGTGAGATATCTCCTGGAGCGGTAGAAGGATCCTACCATTTTTCCAGCCACCTTGACAACAGACTTTATGTACGTGTTCCATTTCAGGTCAGGAGTAAAGGTCAAACCCAGAAGCTTATCAAAACATGGGGCTTCCCCTAGACGAGAGACATCCATTTCAATTGATGCCAGATGGAG
The DNA here is from genome assembly GCF_053919585.1 of Euprymna scolopes. NCBI lineage: Eukaryota > Metazoa > Mollusca > Cephalopoda > Sepiida > Sepiolidae > Euprymna > Euprymna scolopes. Next base: position 48,971,156 of record NC_136488.1, read on the forward strand.
ATCAGAGCGTTGATTATGTAAAGATAGGAGCTTGGTTTTAGATGAATTGAAAGTAACATAGCCATGTGGCTAACATAAAGTGAAATTCTCATGTACAGAACCTCTCGCCCGTGAAACACATTGCTAGGGGTCTACTTCCCCGCATATTACAACTTTAGTCGTTTTCGAAGCTAATGTTTACAGATTCCTATCTAGAACCGTCCCCATAAATATTTGAACCTTGGTACTTATAATCATTTCATATAATTGAAACTCGTCCTCGAGTGGCATCTTGCTTTGGTAAGTGGTAACTATATCTACTGAGGATGACGAGAGCCAGATTAATATCAGTGACAATAGTTGCACCCTCAGCTGTGTGAGTAGCAGTAGTTGTACTAGTAACACCCCCTCCCGTGATCATGATGAACGACAATGTCGGTTTGGTATAATTATTGTATCTATTTAATTGCCTCCCCACGAGGGTGAAGTTAGACAAAAGGTCAGTTTTTGATGGGGGGGGGAGAGATCAAGCTCCTTGGATGGGGTACTTGCTAATTATTTTCGAAATCAAAGAAGTATAAAAGTCTAAGTTGAAAATGCACGTGAAACCTGACTGAAATAAAATGTTAAAAATTCGCAAGAAAAAACATTTGTTTACTAATTTCTCTCATTTAGATTTCTAGCGTTCACTAAAATGTTGGATAAAAATCGATTATTGCTTTGAAATGGCACTTTTTGTCCTTAAATGCAAATTGTGGTTGTTTTTAACGTATATAAACTTGAATTTTTTTAATACCAAATCTTTCCAATTTTTTATGTCGTCTGGTCGTTTTTTTTTTCAATCCTTTCACAGTGCTGTTTCATCATTTTAATCGAAAATCTCACTAACCCTTATCCTTGAGTAGCTTTTTGGCCTCGGTAGTGGTGAATCATTAGTATAAAGATGGGAGGTGACGATGGTCTCGTGGTTAATGAAGTCAAGTTCGTTCCCCAAAACATCACTTTCACTTAGGATGTTGGCAACCTTTTCGTGGTACCTCCCGTAAGTACCTAATATCGTTCTAGGAAAATTATCGGGAATACCAATGCCAACAATAGAATCTTTGAATCCATATGATATGATGATGATGAGTATAAAAATAAAATATAAATATTGTGGCTGCCAGTGATTAAATAATGGATTAACTTCGATTTTTTAAAGCTTTTAGCAGTAACTTATAAAGTTTATCTTTAGAACAAGGAATATTATTAAAGACCGGCAATCAATTTTATCCAAAATTTAGACGAATACCAAACAAAATACGGGAGATATTCTAACAATCTCTATAGTACAATTGAATCAAACGTTTTATTAGCAATATGAATTATTAAACAGGTTACTTTGACATTGGTAATGACATTTCAGTTGAAATAGGGGAGGGGGCGATAATGTTAATAAAATCAACAAAGACTTATTTGGCTTGACTTTTTAGTGAATTTGATTTTAAAAAGCTAACAGGAAAACCCGACGTTGCATGAGAATAAATGAAGGGTAATCATTGCTATTAACAGCATAAATTACTTTAAAGGGAATACAATGAAGAAATGATTCAAAAACAATTTATTTTGCTTACCTACACATTTATGACCTATTTCAGTTAAAATATTAATATTTTATATTTAAATGGAATTTTAAGCTCAATCACTGTAAATAGCCAGAAAAGGGAGACGTCAAGTACTCGGCCCTTAATCGTTTCTGCTTCGCTTATGAATTTATTCAATAATTATTTATAGTCAAGTCATATTAACTTAGAATTTCTTTTAAATATTATACATCCAAGTTTTAGATGCAATTTACGTTTAAAATAATTTATATCAGTAACAGTAATGATTGCCACATAAAGCTCCCTGGTTTCTTCTTTGAACCCCATACTTTTATTGTTATTCATATTTTGAATATTTTTATATGTTTGCGTTTAAGACGGCTGATGGCAATGTAGAATACCGGGATGATGAAGTGGCGTGCGTATGACCCCCCCCCCAAAAAAAACAGCAGAAGTTAATTTATATTATTATAAATCTTCGTATATCTATTTATTTTTCACAAGATTTTCACATATAAATCAGTACACATGAACTTACTGCTAAATTTTATCGGGTTAGTATAATGGTATTGTGTATTTTATAATTGTTGGCATAACTGTATTATGTATTTGATAATTGTTGGCATAATTGTATTATGTATTTGATAATTGTTGGTATAATTGTATTATGTATTTGATAATTGTTGGTATAATGGTATTATGTATTTGATAATTGTTGGTATAATTGTATTATGTATTTGATAATTGTTGGTATAATTGTATTATGTATTTGATAATTGTTGATATAATTGTTGGTATAATTGTATTATGTATTTGATAATTGTTGGCATAATTGTTGGTATAATTGTATTATGTATTTGATAATTGTTGGTATAATTGTATTATGTATTTGATAATTGTTGGTATTATTGTTGGTATAATTGTATTATGTATTTGATAATTGTTGGTATAATTGTATTATGTATTTGATGATTTTGATAATAGACCTCTCTCTTTTTTATTTATTTTGTTTTAAAGAAAAGAAATCAAAAATATGTCTGAAGCACACAACAACGAATAGAAATAGAAATATATTTTATAATTTTTCACGTGTAGGTGAAGCTTCGAGATTCGTCCAACTTTGTTTTTGTGAGAAAGAGTTTAAGAAAAGTGGTTCATCCTCTCAAATACTTACTCATTCTTAGGAACCTGACACTGCGTTATATTAATTAATAGGTATGAAGAACAGGTGAACAACTACTCCTTTATTTTTTTTATTTTTATTTTTTTTACATCAGCAATAAAAGTCAGTCACGTAAAATCCTTTTTGCTTCGTGTTCTAATTTTGATCAAATCTTTAGAAGAAAATAGTTCTCAAAATGCTACACGAATTCACATTCCAAGCAAAACTATTAGGTTGACAATAGAATTCTTGCGGTTTTTAACTTTTAAATTGAGATGAACATATCTTGGCTCAAACAAAAATTTATTGATTGAAATAAGCATCATCAGAATTAGCAAATCTTGCGTTCTGGCGGCGATGAAGTTGATGAAGACGTTTTTGATATCGCTTGGGTTTTTTAAACATTTCTCATGCGTAAAGTTGTCGAGATGTTTGAAAAAGTAGTAGTCGGTAGGTAAGAGTTCTGGGGAGTATGGATAATGAGGAAGAGTTTCGTAGCCCAATTATTTCAACTTTTGCAGGGTCAGTTTAGCAACGTGCGGTCGGTCATTGTCGTGGAGTAGAAGTGGCCTGAGCGTCGCCGGTTGTCGTAAAGAAACCACTTTTCATCGCAAATTACAACCCAGTCGACACACGGGTCGTTCTTGTTGCGTAAAAGAAGGAAAGAGGACACTTCATAACGGCGTTTATTTTGGTTGTCCTTCAGTTCGTAAGACACCCATTTACCAAGAATTTTGTGTTTCCGATCTTTCTTAAGTGGTTGAAAATCGTTGTATACGTAACATCTAATTCAGAAGCAAGTTCTCGAACGGTTGTGCGTGGATTGGCTTCGACTAAGACTCGATCGTTGTCAACATCCGATTGCCGACCACTATGCTTATAATCTTCAAGACTCTCGTCGCTGCCACGGAATTTCTTAAACTACCATTGTGCTGTGCGTTTAGTAGTGGTTTCTGTGCCAAACGCTTCGTTGATATCGCGAGCTGTTTCAGCAGCCTTTCGGCCTAGCTGGAATTGAAATGAGAAATTTGCGCGAATTTGCTTTTATCCATCTTGTATTTAACGTTCTGAAAAGAAGAAATGGTTGTCTTTAATTTTAACGATTAGATAGAGCGAAAAACGTTTTTTTTTTTAATGATGTATGAAGTAAAGGTATTATAACGAAAACGTATTTGAAAATACATCATTTGAAATCAAAATTAAAAATTCTTCAAAAACTTTCTTCTAAACCTAATAGCAATTTTACGTTTTATATGGCGTGGTATCATCAAGAAGGAAAATAGTTGCATAACACATAACTATAAGAAGCAATGTCAAGCATAACATTTTGGGAAACATTACAAAGTTTTGTATGTGGTGTCGGTTAGAACATAGGGAGACAATAATTCGCATTAAAAATAACAAAAAAGAGTTTCCAAATTAATATTTCAAAGAAGTTTACAGATGACATTTTGTTTGAAAAATTTATATCATCTCAATCATTTTACAGGTCAATATATTGAAATGTATATGTATATACGGAATAATCACGGTGAAACAATCACCGGAGTTAAGCAACGTTGAGCTTGGCCAATATCATATATGTGACTATTTTGGTATACCAAGCCTGTATGTGTCCTGTATGTAGGAAAACGTCAACACATCCCTGCAGAGCTGCAAAAACCTAACGTCGCTATCTCTCCTAACGGGAATAAAAAACATGGTCCAAATTATGGAGCACCTATAAAAAATTGAGATAATAATTTAAACCTAATATATATAAATGTTAAGAATCGTATAATGAAGAATTGAGAGCAAATGAAAGAATATTTAACAGTAGATTGTAGTATTGTTTTGCTTTAAACTCTATCTCAAGCGTTTTAGCTGAATTTCATTCTAAATTCATTCCAATATTCAAAATGATTCCTTATCATAAGGGTTGTTTCTTATTTTTCAGGTAATATTTGATTCTTATTTGTCCAATAATATTATATTTAATTGAAAATGCTCCCAAAGAAGCAGCTTTAAGAGATTAAAAGGGCACACATTATTGCTTTATCTGGTGAAAGATATTCTCAGAATAGATGGAATGTTCAAGGAAGGGGGTTCAAACAACAATTAAAAGATGGAAAAAATTTTTTTCAAGAACAGAAAAGGACAAGGCTGTAAAAAGTCTGCTGAATTTAGGGAGGATACAAGCAGAAACATATCAGCTTGAACAGTGAGAAGAAGGTTATTAGAAGTGGGATAAAAGGATGCAAAGCAAGGATGAAGCCAAATCTGTCCCTGGCCAACAAGAAAAAACGACTGGAATTTGCAAAAATCCATGGAAATTGGACACCTAATGATTCGGCCAAAATTATTTGGTCTGACGAAAGTAACTTTGAAGTAAGTTAACAGCTTTTATTTCCTAAACTTTGGAAGAAACAAATGGAATTGTTATGTGAATACACATGTACAACATTTTTCAAAAATTGTAACAAATGCTATTTTTCATCCGATTTGTGGTGCTTCTGGAGAAGGAGAGGCAGTTCATCCTGATTGTGTGGTCCCAACTGTCAAATTTGGAGGAGAAATCATAATGCTTTGGGGTTGCATGACTTCTTTCAGGTACTGGAATGTTGTACATATGTAAAGTCAGAATGAACTCCACAATTTATACTAACCTGCTGGACCAGGTTTACCAACCCTCTATGTAATGTTCCAGCAAGACAATACCCGATACCATACGTCAAAAGTTCCATTGGCTTGGTTGGAGAAAAAAGGGATTACAGTCATGAAATGGTCCCTCAATCCCCGGACCTAAATCCTGTTGAAACTTTGTCGTCCTATCCAGGGAAAAGAATGAGAATGCATAAATTTTCACCAAAAAAAGAATTAGAGCTAAACTCCATGAAGAATGGCCAAAAATACATCCTGCCACCTGCAACAATTTGGTCAATAAAATGCAAAAACGGATAAAAGCTGTTATAAAGGCAAAACAAGGATATACAAAATATTAATTAGGATTGATATGTAGTTTGCCTGAAGCATTGTATGGGAGGGATAGGTGTGTAGTAGAGATTTAGAAGGCTATCACAATGCGAGGAATGAGATATAGTCGTTGTTGGTGAAAGGAGACGAGAACAAGTGGCAATTTACAAATCAGTAAGTACATACATATATGTTTATGTTTATATATATACATATATTTATTTATTCAAAATAATAAATATGTGTATATATAATATATATAAATATATATGTATGTACTTATTGATTTGTAAATTGCCACTTGTTCTCATCTCCTTTCACCAACAACGACTATATCTCATTCCTCGCATTGTGATAGCCTTCTAAATCTCTACTACACAAAATATTAATTGTTGTTAGAATAGATTTTTTTATGTTTACTCTACTATTCTTAACCTTTAAACATATAAATTTGAATCGTAATTTCGATTTTTCATGAGTGCTTTATAATTTTGGCCAAGGCTGTACATACGACTGGGACCGCTCGTGAATTTCATACTCCCATGAAACTTTCTCCCTTGGAAAAAGCCGGTTCAACCCACCTAGGGTAAGTGCCGATTCAGCATAATAACATATGAAAAACGATTCAATTAACTGAGAGAGTGATGGGTTTATACTTTCCCTGTTGGAGTTGGTGGCATTTGCGTGTAAATGAATGTAAAATTATATAGTTGATGTTACCAACCGTTATACAATTCGCACACAATATGGATATATTTAGATAGACAGAGATAGACATATAAATATAGATGCATATGTATGAAGACACTTATGCAAAATACAAACATGTAGATGTAAATCATCAAATTTAGAAAAAACATATGATTCTTTCGAAAGATTATTTTAGGGACAAGAAAACAACCAATAAACGCAACAAAGAAATCACAATAGCCAACATAAGTTAGATTTTTAAAATACTACGTTGCTTACAGAGAAAATATACATATATAATACAAAGAAGAGAATGCAGACATAAGGTAAAACGTGATGAGTAAAAACATTTACAATGTAAATCGGATTATAAGAAACTGAAGCTAGCTAGCTAGCTAGCTAGCTAGATAGATAGATAGATAGATAGATAGATAGATAGATAGATAGATAGATAGATATGTTGGATAGCAAAGGTCGAGTTTATCCAAACAACAATCGGAATAAATCGTCCTGGTTATTGAAGTCGAGTGATGCAATCAAATCAGTTCTCAAAAAGGTCACAGTAAACTACATGAAGAGAATGGGAGTTGTTTGTTTGGGCGAACACACTCGAACCAAATCAACCGATCCACCCTTCCTTCGCCACCGCCGCCGCCAGAAATAAACAACAACAATAAAGCAGAATTATATTATCATAAATCAGAATCAGTTGTCGAAAAAGTCACAACAAACTAATAAAAATAAGAAGACTTGACGAAAAGCAGTTGTTGCTTTTTTTTTGTTTGTTTGCTTTTGTTGTTGTTTTTTTTTTTTTTGGCTCGTAGTGAGAGTAACTGAATTCCGAACGCGCCACCAACACGCCCTCTTCTCGTTTTGTTGCCACATAGACATTAACAATAAAACTGATTGATATTGTACAAATCAAAGCGTCGTCATTTTTCACAGCATGGCATAATGTAACAGATAGATGTGCCTTCAACCGTGACCTTGGTTTCGATATATATCTACTTAAAACTTAGCGCAGGCAGACATCTTTATTAGTACTATGACCTTGTTATACAACTTTCATAATCCAAGAAATAGCATCCACAAAGCGAAGCATCTCGTAAAACTTAACATTGATTTATTTCGTTCCTCCTCCATCCAATTTTATTAAACTGCTAGGATCAAATGTACGAAACAAGACGGAATATTCCGAAGAAACATCCATTTAATCTGCGCGTTTATCGATGAAATTGACCCCCGTATTGCATAAATTGAAATGAATGGCTCTCGTCTTGGGGAGGCTCCATGTTTTGACAAGCTTCTGGGTCCGACCTTTACTCCTTATCGGAAATGAAACTCGTACTTCAAATCCATTGCTAAGGTTGCTGGAAAAATGGTGGGATCGCTCTATTGCTCCAGTAGATATCTCACTGCCGATGCAATTCTATTCTTGTATAATAACCAAGTGCGTCCTAGAATGGAGTATTATTGCCACATCTGGGCATGAGCTGCTAGAAGCAATATCATGCCTAGACAGAGTTTAAAATAGACTTTGTAGCCTAGTAGGTGATACCATTTCCTCTTCCCTGCAGCCTCTTTCTCACAGAAAAGACGTCGCGAGTCTGTCTGCTCTATCGTTATTTTCATGGCAGGTGCTTGTCTGAGCTCCAATCTATGGTCCTCCCCTTTGCCAAACTTTCACAAAAACACTCGTCTCGCTGAAGCCACTACCGATAATTTGCCCCACTCTTGATCTGTGTCTAAACCTAAAGTTGATTCCATGATCAAAGTTTCTTTCTTAAAACTGCACACCTGTGGGACTCTCTTTCGTTTCTCTGCTTTCTAGCTGACTAAAATATGGTCGACTTCAAGTTCAACATGAACAAGTTCTTGATGAGCTGTCCCCTTAAGTAATCCAATTTACCAACTTTCCACTGCTAACGATTACTACTATATTGCCCCGTACACTCATTAACTTTTATCCTCGAGTGGCCTTCGGGCCATGATAAGTGGTGACATCTTTGTAAAAGAAATAACAATCTTAAGTACAACAAATAAACAAAAATTATATTGCAAACTTAAGTGTGACAAACGAACGAAACCGATATTTCAAACTTACGTGTGACAGACTAACGAACGTGCTATTTCAAGTATAAGAAGCATGAATGACCAACGGAAATACTATTTCAAACTGAAGCGTAAAAGATTAATGAAAATCCTATTTTAGATTAAACCGTGAAAAACTGACGAAAATGATATTTTCAAATAAATCATGACACACAAACTGACCGACATTTGGTCGTATTTTAGATATTTAAACGAATCTAAACTTAAATGCGCCCATTCAATCTTTGTGTTTAGGGATGGAAAGAGTATTTCAAATTGAATCGAGACAGATCGACTGGCCGACGGACGAACAAAACCTTCTGCAATGATACCAGGACGCATCTTAAAAAATCAATCCTTTTTTTTTTTTTTTTTTTTTTTCATTTTTCTTTATAATAAAGAACGTGCGTTTTCAGCTTGAGTCAAGGTACCCCGCATGCATATAGATAGAGAACAAAAAGAAAACATTTCTCTACTCCAATTCATCCTATGCGAAAATAAGGAAAAAGAGAGAGAAGGGGAGAGAGGGAATAACGAAGAAGAGGGGGAAAGAGATGAGATAGGGTAGAACAAGAACTAGAAAGTCCGTCCATTGTTAAAAGCGCGTTTTTACCCCAAATGCGATCAATTCGATCTAGAAATCCTACACAAACAGCAGCAAATGAGTTGATCTTCACTTCAGCTGGCACAAAGCCATACCAGCATGCAACGCGCGTGCTATATTACATGCGAGCTGATCATACACGGCGTTGCCCGGGTAATTGCATATTGTCGGGTGAAGGGTTTAGAGACATATAATACAAAGCATAGTCATGTTTACAATTTGCTTTTTTAATAAGATTTCTAAAAATTCATTTTAGCTTTTCTACATTTTATTTAATTTTTTATGGAAGTCGCCCCAGAAATTGTATGAAACCAGTTGATGAAAAGAGCTAAAAAAAAAAAAAAAACGAGATATGATGAACGCAGATAGCATTGATCTTAGTCTTGAAAAAAATTCAAGGTTATTGGTCGGAGGAAAACAGTCAGCAGGAAAAAATCCACAAGTCTGTAATTATTGGAAAGAAGCTGCTGGAATAGGAATTGCTTTCATTATTCAATACATAGTTCATTGTATTTACCAAAGTTATAAAAAGACAAGAAACACACGCATAGAAAATATATTTAGACATATCTATTTAACATACACTCTCGTATCAAGTTTCACACATCAATAAAAAAAAAATGCAGAATTAGTTGTTTTTTGTTTTTTTTTTTTTAAGAAAAACCATGTAAAATTTTCGCCGTTAAAAAAAACACGAATAAAGAAAATTCATGTAATCTGATAATAAAATTGCATTATGTTTTAGTTATTTGAGGGGTTAGCAAGTTTCATTTGTTTCAAAGAAGAAATTCTTCAAATGTGATTTGAAATATGTAAGAAAGAAGAGGCGTTCAATAAGTACTTCTACTGACCCACTTCTAGTTGTCTTACCTACCACAAATTTTGCATCTGCAATGATTTATATTTCTATGGATTACGTGGCAAATTACAGCTCTGGACTAATTACGGTTTCTGATTTACAAGTGTTTGAATTGCGTCGGGTGTGAAATGGAACCTTTGGAGTGTCGCGCAGTGATCCGGGGGGGGCGGTTATTTTTTGTTTGTTTATTGTTTTGTTTTGTTTTTTTAGGCGCACACCTCAGGAGCCTTTTACTGAAATGAAAGAAATGTATGATAAAACTTGTTCCATTAATATAACCTTTTAAAACACTGGCATCGTAAATTTAAACATAGAAATCTGTGAAAGCAGCTCCTAAACTTGTTTTCCCCCCTTCTGCTATTGATGAGGCATCTGTCAGTCAAGTTGAGGTTTGTTTGGAGTCAAGTTTTGGAAGATCGACGCTAAATAGCCCAATAGTTTAAGATTAGTACCGGGTCCATGAAAACTATCATTCATGACTATTAATATATTCCTAGGTTGCTGACACCTTTCTAGAAGCGAGAACGCATCGAATGCTCAAGGATTAATTTGGAGATGTGCCAAGAATATGAGTCGAATTAAAGAATGCCAGGGTGTAGCCCTTTGCTGATAAGGTATTGTTCACAGTATTCTGGGACCAGAACAAAGTAGTGATGGCAAATTTTCTGGCAAAGGGCACCACAATTACAGAAGACTATTTTATGCTTCGATTTTAATGAAATTAAGAGAAGCTATCCAAATCAAGAGGCAAGGCAAGATCAGCGAAGATATCGGGCTCCAGAAAGTTAAAAAAAACGAATTGTATTGAAGAGCCAGCGACCTCGAGAAGGGGCACTTTGGTCCGCAAAAAATGCTGGGCAGCTCCGTGGGGGTTCCTCAGTAGACGCGTATCAGGCGATTAGCAATAAACTAACTCTATCTCAAAGAGAAATGGCAAAACCTGGCTTAACAGGGAAAAGGCCATTTAAGAAATGGCCGAGATTCTGTTGACTTTGGTGCTGAGAGAAAAATCTCATAAATGCCAAACTTTTCCCGATTTTTTCATTCAACCATTGCTGCTCTTGATGTCACTGATAATAACTGTAATCCTGCAGGTTAACGAACTGCTGCGAACAACAAGGAGGACTTCATGCAGACCAGTCAATCCTGAGGCACAATCTTCGTGAGTTTTATGATGAAGTTCAACTCGCTTAGCAACAACAACAACAACAACCAGAACAGCAACAACAACAACAACAGCAACAACAACAACAGACAGCAACAACAACAACAGCAACAAAAAAAACAGAAACAACAACAACAATAACAGCAGCAGCAACAGCAGCAACAACAACAGCAGCAAAAACAGCAGCAACAAGCAATAACAGCAGTATAACAACAACAACAACAAAAACAGCAGCAGCAACAATAACAGCAGTATAATAACAACAACAACAACAACAAAAACAGCAGCAGCAACAGCAACAGTAGCGGCAATAACAACAACACATTTAATCATCAATGTTCGATTTCACAAAAGAATTAGAACGTTTGACTCACGATTTACTCTACGGTCATTTTATTTGGGAAATTGTTGAGATGCCCACCTTAAGAATAACAATGAACTCTTGCCCTTGCAATAAAGATCGAAAAAATGCGTCTCTCTACATTATACATATATTATATACAAGTTTAGCTGTGGGACTGACATATAACAACTCTTTATTAGTTGTATTTTCCGTTCAATATATTTTGTTTCTACAAAATACCGACTTCTGTCTTTCTTCCAGATTCTTAACGGTCTACAACACTGGTGATGAAGGATTATTAGAGAACTCAAACTTATGTTACCTTTAACAAAAATAAATTAAAAATAATTAACTCCAAAACGCAGAGGTGAATCACTCATCCAACACGGTGTCTGTAAATTCTGGATGTAGGTAAAATATATTTTTAAATTGGTTGAGATTTATTTACTTTCTATAGCGGCAAGTTGTGGTCTACGGTTGGGAGATACAACAGATCAGCCCCTCCGAACGGTACTTTAGCCGGGCAGGAAAATAACCGAGCACAGACCCGTCTGCGTTCATTCATAATCGCGCTTAAGACAATCAGCAATAATATCCTTTCCGAAGCAAGGGATAATGCCTGGGAGGGTTCACATCCTAGAAACAAGCTGAACACTATATCATTCCGGCAAAAAACCTGCTAGGTTGCAGAAGGATGACAATGTGAAATATAATTCGTATAATAACATCCTATTATTCTGTTTTTCCAAACTTCACAGACAACCTGTAGATTTGATTCTTGGAACGAATGAGTACAGAATTGAGAAACGTGTCGTTTTGAAAAGGTCTAAGAATATGTCAAACAGCGACATTTATTTTCTTTAAGATATCGAAACCAGAAGAAATATACGATCTGTTGATCAAAGGTTCGACTCTCGACACGGTCGAATCAACTTTATTTTCTTAGCGAAATAGCTTGTAGTCTAAAAGGAAAATAAAAAGAAATTAAAAACACGTCCACGACATTGACGTTATTAGCACGACTTCTCAACTTTGACGTGTTTTCTTTGTGCCAAACAGTTGAAATTTTCTCCTCCACAATTCGTCCTTCTTATCGTAACCACTCCTCTTATATGCAAATCTTATTTTAAAATCACCGTATAGAAAATATGTCGACAATATTGACGTAAGGAATGTGTTGAAAATATTTGAAAATATTTGAATTGACTAAACTCGCACAAAGTTTGGAATTCAATGGTAACCAGGAAATTGCACAAACGTTGTCCTAACTCCGTTGTTGAATCGCAATAGAAAAAAGATGCTGCACAATTGATATCCATAATGCAACCGTCTTGAGCTGTCAAAGCATTCTCTCTCTCTCTCTCTCTCTCTCTCGCTCTCTCTCTCTCTCTCTCTCTCTCTCTCTCTCTGTCATATCGTCCAACAACTTCTGAATGTTTTCATTTCTCCCAATTTCACTCAAAGTGTGCATTGACGCGTGGTTCAGATTTGGAAATTTTAAAAGTACTGCAACACACGACAAAGAAGACGCGGTTTATATATCAGTAGAACTCTGGATGATGTATGTACTATAACTCACATTCAATAGTCAATTCCCGCTCTGAAAATCAATGTGATGCGGCCGACTGACCTATTTGTCATGCATTCTATAGAAGCTCGTTTTCTGCATCAAGAAAATAATGTGCCTAGTGTTTTGTTTTATTTATTATTACTTTTTTTGTAGCCTCTATTTTATCCATAGAATTCACGTGTCTGTGTTTGGGATGCAAGACCTTTCTTTTTTAAACAGTAGAATTAGCACTTCGCAATCGTGACTTTTTGAAAACGACAGATGCTAATCCGCAAGGAATAAAAATTAATCACTTTGAATTTTGACATTTTCCATGGCTGACCTATACGGAAAAGGGTGAGCGTGTAAGGGTTATTCGACGAAAATCAACTCATCTGATTAGACTTTGTGTTCGAATGAAACCACGAGGGTATTTTAATATTAAAAATGTGACCATGATAATTAAAACCCTGGCATTTGATTCAGACATATTTTCAGGGTGATATTTTTTGAATGCGTGAAATATCTCAAAAACTCTATTTCAATTCTTTTTCAAATGGTAAAAATTCTATTTCAATTTCAAATGGTAAAAATTATGTTTCAATTCTTTTTCAAATGGTAAAAATTCTATTTCAATTCTTTTTCAAATGGTAAAACCCAGAAAAGTGTGTACGTATTAACTTATGATTATTTGTAAAACTAGCAGTATTTTTTTTTTTTTTTTTTTGCTTTTCCCATTTTTTTTTTGCTATATTTTTTTCAATATTCTTATCGTTTTGTTCAAACAGGGGGTGGGGGATCCTACCGGATGCAAGAGACTCATCCGCTATCTCATATATTCCAACTGAGAGATCTTAAATCGCCCTTTATGGTGCAATTATTTGTATCTCTCTTGCACTTAGTTCATCGGGTATATTTAACAGGTAGTTTTTGACATTCTTTTACATGGGTCCGGTTTCTCCTATAATTACTTGAATGCTGTACATCTTCCTAAGATTCCAGTTTCTTTTCATGTCACACATCAAACCTTGGTATTTCGTTATCCTTTCCTTCTCGGCTCTGTTTAACCCGGCATCATTGGGAACACTAACTTCTACCAAGGTTGCTTCTTGTCCCATATTACTATGTTAGGTTTAATGGAAAGGCATTCATGTATGATTGGGGAAAATCACGTGACATATTTTGTAAATATCTAAATAGAGAGATATGATGGCTGACAACTCGTGGGCGTGTATGGTCATCGATGATACGATCAATAGTCTCATCGTTATCAAAGTGACCCCAAGGATAAATGTTGAATGCAAGCGAAGACCATGTTAAACGATAGTCATGTTCAGCTTGTGCAACGCTGCAACAACTCGCGCGATAAAAAAAAAATGTTCAGTGACAGATTCGAGATGTACAGATTAGCGTCCTAGGCAACTGTTATATCACAATTTTCCTTCTCCGAGTTGGTTTCTCGTGGACACGTGCTAAGGAGTCTATCTATCCTATTGAGCTGATCGTGTGTCATGAAACAACCCTGGTATTTGTACATCCACTTTTACTTGGGCTTGTGTTTCGTGCCATTTTATTTCAACTTATCTGCGTTTGATCAATGTCATCTATTTGTGCGGATTCATTTCCGTACTCTACGATTTTATTATTGTAAGAGAGCGCGTATGGGCACGCGTGTGAGAAAATCAGCAGCAGCAAGGGTAGCTGGCTAGCGAAAATATTAGCAGCAGCAGTCGTTAAAGCGCCTATGTAAATTAGCAAGTGTGTGCAAGCTTGCGTCACAAGAAAAGGAGAAAAAATACTCCACGTGGTTGAAGAGAAGCAAAGTACTCACCGGGGAAGATGGACGTGTAAAGTCGAGGGCGATAAAGCGCTGGCTGAGGCCAGCATCAAGTGACGACGAGACAGAGAATTTTAAAAAGCACATGTGTGTGCGAAAAGATGGTGGAAAAATAATGAACCGCGTTGTTTTGGAAGAACCACGAATAAATGCGTTTCATTTGAACTTTTAAAAAATGCTGAGTCGGATTTTTATTTCTTTCCTGTTTTATTTGTTTGTTCCTTTGCGACGGTACCAGACAGCGTGTGGGTCTGAGATGTTTGAAGTGTAACGACACAGATAAAAAGTAACGGCAAGGTTACATTATGTCGACTGTTTTCATCAGTATCGGTGCGTGTATGGTGTAGATTCCATCTTTGATTCCATTTTATTCTCGTCGTTTTCCCAGTTTTGGAAACTGTTTCTAGTGTCTGTACAGTTATTGGTGTTACTGCAGTTTTCATGTTCCATGGTAATAAATGCAGGTGAGTAAATTAGCTAATTTTAATTATTTAGTGTTTACGTAACTTCTGTTCAAGGAAAAGTATCATTTGGTAAGTTCGACTCCGTAAACAAGTGTAAAAAGCCTTACAGAAACAAGCGTTGATTAACTCAGTTTTAGTAAAATAATATATGAATCCATGTAAAGGTCTTTCTTCATGTTTTCTGTCTTTTGTTTGTTTTATTTATTTTTTAGTTGTTTTAATGCTATTGTCCGTTCCGCATAACCACTTAATCTCCAACAAAACCCAGGATTTAACTTTAATCGTTGTTTGAAAACAAAAAAAAACAACTTGTATCCCTGACACTAAAAATAAGAAAATAATTAATTTTAATTTTTTTCCAATGGTCTAGAAAAGGTATTTAAGAAAAGTTTACGATATTTTTAAATGCTTAAAAGGATTATGACACGACTTACATAAATACGAATACAGGCTTTTGTACTGAAAAATGTCTGAAGTCTTAGCAAACAAGATCTGACGAACAATCGGACTGCCAATAATAAAAGATTTGGGCGTGCCAATGCACTTACTGATCCGCGCTATTTTTTAAATCGTATTTCCAAGTTTAATTAAAGCTTTATGATATGTTTTTTTTATTCAATTGTAAGGTTAAAGTACAGAATAGGCACAAAACACCCTCCCCTCCCCGTGTTAAGAATGGCTTTTTAAATAATAACGTTATTATTTCAGCGGATCACTCTCTGCATTAGCACCGAAAGTACAGAATAGTTAGAAAACATCCTCCCTCCCCATGTTAAGAATGGTTTTCTAAATAATAATGTTAATGCTTCAGTACTGTTCCTTGTCTGCTTAAGTTTAACTTTTGTTTATTAAATTGTTAAGTGAAAGTTCAGAATAGTTACAAAACACCCTCCCCTCCCCATGTTAAGAATGGCCTTTTAAATAATAACGTTATTATTTCAGCACGGATCAATAAATGTATGAGTACCGATTTTTTTATAATTTTTTTTTTTTTTTTTTTTTTACAAATTATTTGCTACTGCTAACATGATTACATTTATGTCCGCGTTTCTAGTTTTCTTTTTATAAAATTCGAGCTTTCCTACTTTGGATGGGAAAGCTTTTTGGTTTTAAACTAAAACATTTTTACTTTTGTTTACATTGAACGAAGCATATTGCACTGAAGCGTTAAAAATTAATACAGTTCAAAGAAAAAATAATTTATAATAATAATAATAATAATAATAAACTTATTTAAAGATGTATTTGAAAAATAAATAAATATTTATTTATCTTCAAAGGTAAATCAATATTTCTTTCTTGAAGCGCATATAGTTTTTGTTTTCGTAAATTTCAAATTTTAATAATTTACTGTTAAAAATATAAATACCTCTTACTTTACCGTATTTTCCCGGCAATAAATTCTCTCTCTTAATTGCTTGTTTTCAAATGGAAAATAATTCGTTGCTTTTACGAAAAGAATCCAGCCATCCAGCGCGGCCGCAGCCGAGATTGAACTCACTACACGAGTTTGTAGTATAATTCAGATCTTGCTAGTAGCTGAATACTTGATGCTTCGCTAGGGCTATCAAGGGTATTTTTTTTTTATCGTGACGCCATCACTAAATGGGGTGCCTACCACGACTTAAGAGAGTCCCATCTACCCTCGAGAGAACGTTTCACAATCTGGAACTTTTACCACGCGGTGTAAAATACCAGATTGAGAAACTGGCGCTGTCTAACCTTCTCTCAAGGGTAGATGGGACTCTCTTAAGCCGTGGTAGTCACCCCATCTAGTGATGGCGTCACGATAAAAAATACTCTTGATAGCCCTGGCGAAGCATCAAAAAATGAAAAGTGGCCTCATATAACAGAAAAAAGATCTTTTAATGTTAGACTAGACATCCTTGCATCTTTTGACTCGTATAAAACAGCATGTTCCATCGAAGATCAGACAAGGGAGGATGGGGTCTGGTAGTCTCCCTCCTTCTGCAGCCTTGGACTCTGCTATTAGCCAGCATTTGGTTGACAACCCGTGCTGTGCCGATAGATATAAAATTGAACGGTTCGAGGTGCTACATAGAGCAGACTCCAGAAACCATTTAAAGATTTTGGAGTCTGTCTCTATTGCGGTGCGGAAACCTTCTTTGTGCCGGCAGAAAGAAACATCTAACACATTGTTTCTCTTTGGGGAACTGTGAATCTTTTCTCCCGTTTTTCCCCCTCGTTGTGCCATTATTTTAATCGTTTTTTAAACGTTAATAAACTTTATTTTAGTGTCCCCGCAATTTTTGGCACATTGAATAGTTCCCCATCAGAACACTTTACTTTCGACATAGTATTATTTTTACGCTATCGATTTTCTCCTGATGAGGTGATAGCTGAAAGAGCTCTCGAGAGACTTCCGCCCATTATATTTAAAACTTTATTTAAATTCTGTACCTCTAAACATTTATATATATATGTGTGTGTGTGTGTGTGTGTGTGTGTGTGTGTGTGTGTGTGTGTGTGTGTGTGTGAACGTTTAGTGTTTAAAATGTTACTCTAGTTGTATGTATATGTGGTTGCTTCACATATAACTGTTTACATCGTAACAAACAAATCTTTTATAACAACGTGGGACAACCTTTTACAACTACGAATAAACATATTTGTCTGCTTGGTCTAGAACAAGGAAAAACATACATTTTCATAGAGACGAATAGGTCTCTCGCTCTTCAGGTCTGTTTCTTGCAGTCCTGAAACAAATGTCTCCCTTCGAAGGAACGCCAAATACCAAGTTTATTTTATATAAACTTTATTCTCGACTTCCCATCGGACCTGCAATGCGTTGTATGTTCTACATCATGCTATGGTCGCGTTTCTCCTAGCTTCCAAATCGGAGACGATATCTTCCGTATTAAGTTGTCCAACTCTCCCACTCTGACTAACTCCGCTCTAAAACTCTATGTGCATTTCTAAACTATCTCATTACGTTATCAACTCACGTAACCAAAGAAACAAATCAGCTGATTCATCACGTATTTTAACTAACATTTAGCTATATTTTTTCATGCGAAATTTATCTGTTTTTTATATAAATACTCAACGTAGTTTTTTTTTCTCCCTGATGACGGAAAATTTATGTTACTGAAAAAATCACTGTTTATTTAAAAAAAATTGAATAGAATCGTACTCTCTTTGACGATTTTAAAATATTCCAATTTCAAAACTTGTAGACGTCCTAATTATACGAAGGTAGTTCCAAAAGTAAAGTCTCTTTTTTTAATTAAAAAGTTAAAAAGCTATGAAGACTGGAGTGATACCATTAAAACAAATGATGTGTTATGCTCAAGATTTGTTTTCTACATAGTCACTACAATTATCAATGCACTTTTGTCTAGAGATGAACGATGGCTGTGCATGAGCTCACTTTGTCATTCGAGGGTTGTTCCTTAAGTAAAGCCTCCTATGTTTTTAACTCAATGTTAAAAAGTTACAACGACGGGAGTGGTACCATTAAAACGAGCGACTTTTTTGTACTTCAGAATTTGAGTCACCACCATTCTCAATGCACTATTTTCGACAATTCAATGACGTATCTCTGCTTCTGATGCACTTCGTGACAGGAGTTGCTTTCTTAGTCTCACACCGTCGATGTCCGCAATAGAAAAATAAAAAGTTTAGTTCGTGGATGCATAAGTTCAGTAATCATAACAATATAATTTGCAATCGCCTCTGACCCATGGTGGAATAAAAATAGGATGCATTACTTTTGGAACGCCCCTAGTATATACTTTCTTCATCAGCGTATGTGTTAAGCTCAAAAACAAGATAGAGCCTAATCACAATTGATACACTTCATTGCTCTCAACCAAGCACCGATTAATGATACCACCGATAACGACATCATTTACTGGGTTAACAAAATGATTCTTCCTTAAAGCCGGCATACAGAAACTATTGTCTTGATCCATGTCGAATCTCACTCAAGTCACAATACATTGGGTCATTGCATAATTCTGGTTTCCTGAGATGGACGATGCCGTAAGACTCCAAATCGAAAACTGTGATGAATGGCAAACAGAAAATTATTACTAGGGCTATGACAAGAGAATATTCTGTTTATTGCTTTGACTCTCGGGTGTATATCCGACACAGTTAGACACAGTTAATCAATTGATAACCACATCACTCTATCTAAAAACATATAAGATATTAACTTATATATACTCGAGAGTCAAAATAATGAAAAGAATATTTTCTTGTCATATCCCTAATTATTACAAATTAATCAATTCAAATTAAAAAAAAAAGACCTTGACAGACTAAGTTGATTGACCCGTTTGGTATGCTATTAGACCGACGTTATGTACTGATAGCTATCAGATTATCAACCGGGAAAAATGTTCCGTCTACTGAGAGACATCTTTTATCTTCTTAGAGGAGATTTATGCAAATTTCAGCTGCTTCGATTATCACAAGCGCAAAAATGAACTCACATTAAATAGAAAAATATTTCGAAACTAGTCCAAATAAAGAGTTATAAAAACAGTATCCCCTTACAATCACAATGAAACTCAATGTTTTATAAATAAATTGAGAAATGACTATTCGTAGTCATTGTTAAGAACAGGCCAATCAAACAAACGATTGACGAGTTTCTTAGAGATTCAATTTAACACTCTTCTAGTTATTGATCTTATACTGCAGATGTTGCTCATAAGAGTACCTAACAAAACTGCCTGCATTGCTCAATATCACAGGATATCACATATAAAAAGCAAGACAACAAAATAACCGAATATAGGCTACCAGCAATACTAAAGCCAACTTCTTCATGTAGCATGTTTGTATAATTAGAAACTCAGCTCTAACTCCCCCACTCACCGATTGTAAGGATTCTGTTCATCACGACTTCTACCAAGCTATCCACATTCCCCTTGTCACTATAGACAACCGAGTCGTAGGAAATTATATCAGAACCGGAAGGGGTGAGGTCGCTTCTGCTTTTCTCTCTCTCTCTTCCTCTTCTGCTACATCTTGAAGAAGGCAGACATTTCTCCACATTCACTTTCCTCAATCTCATCGAGAGTGAAGTTGAGGTACTTTAAACAACCACGATTCACTATTTTTATGTCTAGAAAAATGAATAAACATGTGAAGCATACAAAAATGATTGTTGTCCCTTGATAAGTAGACACGTGTGTGTCGTAATTCAAGATAGCTCAGCACAAGAATCAAATAACTACTAGACAATGACCAAAAAAACATCAACATCCTCATCATAATTAGACGAGTCGAATCAAACGATCATGCCAGCAGTTAGTAGTATACCTATTGTGATCAAAAACACTGATACCCACTTCAACTAGTGGATAACATTAGCTCCTCTGTGAAAAAACTACATACTTTTCCAGGTTAAATCTTCTGACTAAATATTGTGAGGTGGTCATGGATAAAGAGGTGCCAGAAAACTACATTCGGATGTCATGTATATTTGTATCAATTTCGAGTCTAGCTTTTTGGGTTATCAAAAGAAAGAGTTTTCAACGCATATCTGTAGTCCTGAGTTGACTGGTGGTGGAAGATATACAGTGCATTATATCGATTAAAACTATCAAGTAAAAAAGTTTCGCCATTTAAAACTAGCATTTAAACGATTATACAACATGATATAACGCTTAAATTATCAAAGAACGAAGCTTTCAGGGATAAAGCTATATACTTAGTATATTCATTAATAAGACGGGAGTATAACTTGATACTGACAAAGTTTAAAGAAACAGAATATCTGTATCTATTATCCGCATCATTAAAAGGCTAGAAAAGGAATCAATGGTGGAGTGGATGACAAATTTTCCAGAATAAATATCCTTGACACCCACTTAATCGAGATTGAGGGACTACTATATCGTATCTATAATCTTGGTCTTCTCAAAACTAAGTTCGATAAACATCTCCTGTGTTTGCGACAATCATCTTTTGTTCTTGTTAACTCCTTATATCAAGTGATTTCATGCCTTATCTGGAGAGATTTCCACAAAAGATAAACAATAATCAAATCAGTCACTGTTAACCGAGTTATAAATGTGATAATAAAAGAGAATCTAAAATCTCTGAACATCAAACATATTGCGACATCCGCATATCATCCACAAAGTAACTCCATGGTAGAACGTTTCCATAGATTTCATCTGACTGAGAAAATGAGAATTGTGATTTGTTTTTATATTAAATACTAACTGCAGCAGGATTTTCAATTAATAAAACCAATAAATTCTCACCTTACTACCCAAGGTTACCTGGTATCACTTGAGTAAGTTATATTTATACCAAGTCGAGGATACGTCTCAACAAATGGTAGCAGAGATATCCCTCTGTGTGCGACAAAACGAAAAAAAAAAAAAAAAAAAAATTTTTTTTTTTTGTACAGCTTGTCTGTAGCACTAGACAGATCGGATATCGGATATGGCAACTTCGAACAAACAACCTCCATTGTTGGAGGGGGAGGATGTTTACGAGAACTGGAAACAAGACGTTGAAATGTGGTCGTTGTTCACGGATCTTTCTGAGGAAAAAAAAGGGCCAGCAGTGTTTTTGACGCTACCACCGAATATTAGAGAATGTGTCCGTGAATTGCCAACAAGTGACATCGGCGGACGAGATGGCTTGAAGATCTTAATAAAGAAACTGGATGACATATATTTAAAGGATGAACACACGCGCGCTTACATGACTTTTAAGGAATTTTACACTTATAAAAGATCGTCAGGTACCAGTATAAATGACTTTCTTGTTCGTTATGAGTTTTTGTACCAAAGATTAAAAAAATTCTACATTATTCTACCGGAAGGAGTGCAAGCTTTTCTTGTTTTGAACGCGGTTAACATATCGGAAGAGAACGAAAAATTAGCGTGGACAACGTGTTCTGTTTTGACGTATCAAAACATGAAGGAATCGATAAAGAAAGTATTTGGTGACATTTATCGTGATGAAAATGTACCGGCAGTGAAATCAGAGCCCGAAATCGTCAACTATAATTATTCTAAACCGGGTAACAACAAAAGGCGTTTTCGTCGAGGACAATCTAATCCATGTGACCGAAGTGGAAACGTGTTGTTGTGTTACAAATGTCAGTCTCCGAACCATCTAATTAGAGAGTGTCCTAGAAATACGCCCAGGTTTACGGAAGCGACAGAACAAATACACATTACGTTGTTCATTCAAGAAAATATTTATTTGAACAGTACAAATGAAAAAATCTCAAATCTTGTAAAGGAAACATTTGGAATGGCAGTCTTGGATTCTGCTTGTACTCGCAAACTGGCTGGCGAAGTGTGGCTTGATGTTTATTTAGATACTTTAAATGAAAGTGACCTGCAACTAGTGAAGTATACGAACTCAGACCGGAGTTTTTGTTTTGGTGATGGAGTGGCTGTCACAGCAATTAAAGTTGCTAAATTTCCGGTTACACTCGGAGGTATAAGAGTTTATATCGAAGCAGATATTGTGAAAAACGACTTGCCTCTTCTATTAAGTCACAAATCAATGAAGACAGCAGGAATAGTGCTAGATTTCCGGAAAGATATGTGCTGGATTTTTGATAAATGTATTGAACTAAAGACCACAACTTCAGGGCACTATTGTCTCCCCTTAACAAATAAGTTGTTGGATCATAGTGGTACTAAGAACATTGTATTACATGTTCAGAATTTTGGTCAGTGTTCTTTCACAGAAAAAAAAAAAAGCAGAAAAACTTCATCGACAGTTTGCTCATGCCTCGAAGGAAAAACTTGTTTCCTTGGTTAAAAAAAGTGGCAAATTCAATGACAAGGAATTTATAAAGGCGATTGAGGAGGTTTGTGAAAACTGTCAAATTTGCCTTAGATTTAAAAAAGCTCCACTGCGACCGGTTGTGGGATTGCCTCTTTGAATGTGTGCCATACACAGGTCAAAAAACAATATCCACAAGATGGGTGATTACTGAAAAATTCAAGGATAATCAGAAAACAATGAAAGCTCGCCTTGTAGCACGAGGCTATGAAGAAAATAGTAATCTGAAAACGGACTCCCCAACATGTAGCCGTGAAGCTATGCGAATGGTCATGCTAACCGCATCAATAAAGAATTGGATGCTGCAGACCATAGATTTTACCTCAGCCTTTTTGCAAGGTGGTATTTTAGAGAGAGATGTGTACCTGAGGCCACCATCTGATGTTTGTCCTAAATCTCAAGTGTGGAAATTAAAAAGATGCATCTATGGATTGAATGATGCTCCACGGGCATGGTACAAGAGAGTTACTCAGGCTTTGATTGAATTAAAAGGAGTAGCAAGTGCTTATGATAATGCATTGTTTTTGTGGCATGATATTAAAGGAAATTTGACTGGAATTCTTGCTATGCACGTGGATGATTTTGTTTTCTGTGGAAACACAGAGTTTGAAAGGGATGTGATTGCAACATTGAAAGAAAAATTTAAGGTGGGATCTCATGAAAGTGGAACATTCAAATATGTTGGACTGAATGTTAATCAACAGGAAAATGGGATCACTGTAGAACAAGATCTATATGTATCTTCCATATCTCCAATAGAAATAAGCAAAGGGAGGATACTGAGGAAAAATGATGAACTGAATGAAGAAGAAAAGCATGAGTTGAAGAGACTTGCAGGTCAGATGATGTGGGTTTCAACTCAAACACGCCCTGATATAGCTTTTGATGTGTGTAAAATGAGCAACACTGGAAAGCATCCCAAAGTAAAAGCCTTATTTGAGGCGAATAAAGCCTTATCAAAATTGAAATCCAAGAAGGGTTCTATAACATTTCCAAAATTGGGAAAGCCCTCAGATTTACACATTTTGTGTTATACTGATGCCTCTTATGCCAGTCTGGAAGATGGATCTTCACAGGGTGGTTTTGTTGTCTTTATTGGAGGAAGTACTGACAAAATGGCCCCCATGTGTTGGGGGTCAAAGAAATTGGACAGAGTGACAAAAAGCCCATTGGCCTCAGAGACTCTTGCTCTGAATGAGGGAGCTGATGCTGGTGTTTTGACTGCGGTTATGATACAAGAGGTATTTCAGTTATCTAAATTGCCAGACGTTCTCTGCAAGACAGATAATGCATCACTTGTGGAGACATTGAATTCCAACAATCTGGTAAGCGATCGACGATTGAGAATAGATGTAGCAAGGCTGAAGGAAATGAAGAGTAGAGAAGAGATACAGATAGAATGGATCAAGGATTGTGATCAGGTCTCTGATTGTTTGACCAAGGCAGGAGCTTCGTCTGAGCTTCTAAGGGACTTGTTAAATCAGAAATAAATTATTCACTTGAGGACAGCAGCAATGTTAATGTAGACATTGGTTACCTCCCTTGCTTCAGTTACATGGTTACCTCCCTTGCTTGTGGTGATATAAATAGGAGTCGGCCATCTTGGTTTAGTCAGTTCGTTCGTATAGTTTAGACAGACTACAAGTGTCTCAACAATTTTGAGTAGGGGGATGACCTTGAATCCAACAAGTTGAGGTATAGTCCTGAACAGCTCTAGGAGATCAACCCTCCTAGACTTTACCTCTTCTCTTCGAGGCAGCATTAGTTTGTTGCTAATCATCTGAGGCGCTCCTACCAGGGAAAGCCGATGGGGCTGCTTCGGCATTTTTGTAGGTCAACGTATACTCCTTTTTGTGCACTAGTTTTCCAATTCCCATCTTCCGACCTTGTGCCACATCTTCCTGAGATTGGAGGGAGATAAACACCTATTACCCAGTGTTCAGTAGATATGTGGTAGAATATAATTGAAAATCTCATAAAACTTCAAAGATAATTAATGAGCGAGAACTTTCATAGGATTTTGATTAAACAATATTTTTCTTCAGAAAAGGCAGAAAATTTCTAAGATATAGAAATAAAAGGATTCAAAAAATTATTGACCTGGTCAACGAAATTACAGTTCTCCAACCTGAAAGGAACCCACGAACGTATGCTCAACACTCAGCCCATCGTTTCATTATTTTTCCGAAGTGAAGGGGGGGGGATGAAACGAAAAGGAACACTTCAAGATACCAGGTAAGATAAACTACACCATATATTGGTACACTCAATATTCAGTAATCACACTGCATATTAGTGACCCCGAAAGCATTGGTTATCTTTGCAGAATGTTTGGATGAAGAATATTAATGCTATTTAGACTAATTTTCGTCACCGCAATACTAAGACATACACAGAGTTCAGTTTTTTTGTTTTTTTAAGAAAATCTATAAAGTTACTATTAGCTGATCTCAATGGATGCTCATTTTAGTGATTGATATGCAACCCTAAAAGGTATTATTAGAAAAATTATAGAATGAGATAAAACAAGCAACATTCACAGATAACATGAATTGGAACAAATACATTGAAGACATTGCCAAAGCTGCTGCAAAGAATGTGGACTCTCTCTACTGTTCTAGAAAACTACACACACCTGAGAGTATCCTAAATCTCTACAAAGCTACTATTCACCCATACATGGGGTATTGTTGCTACATCTGGGCCGGTGCATCTATCACTAATATTTCACTCTTAAACAAGGTCCAGAAGAGAGTTTCATAGTTCCCACACTATCAAACTCCAACCACTGTCCTTTTGCCGCAATGTTGCACCCCAGTGTCTGTTTTATATTATTCTAATGGGATGTGCTCTTACGAACCCCCCTGCGCCCTCTCGACGTAAATACCCCCGACTAACCCAGCAAGCGGTGCTGCAGAAATCCCTAAATGCTGGAAGGTCTTCTACTCTAATAGTTTTTTTTTCCCCTTGGACTGCTGGACTTTCGAATTCCTTCCCGCTCTGTTTCCCTGACTGTACTTACATGCAGAAGTTTAACTCCCTGCATAGTGTCCCTGTATATATGGTCCCAAGTGGTACCCCCACTTACGTCCAAATGGTACTGTGACTTGTTTGGGTAAATAAGAGTAAAAATGGAGGGGGTAGAGAGGGATTACTTCAAGATGAATAAAGCAGGATATCTGAATTGGCTATTCATTGTTCCTATTTACTTGCCTCCCCACGAGGGCAGAGTTAGACACAAGGTCGGTTTTAATGTAGTGAAATCCAGCTCCCCAAAACAGTGGTACAAAAATGAAAATTGTCTCAGTCATGAAAGATTTCTCTTCCATTGACCGAGGTCAGAAAAGGTAAAGTTTAGCATCAGAACAGATACTACAGCTCAAAGTTGCTATTCATTGTTGATTAACAGTATCAGATGTTAACAAGACAGAATGAGGAGATGTTTAAGTACTTGCAGAAATAGATCTGATGAGAGATAGAGAGAGAGAGAGAGAGAGAGAGAGAGAGAGAGAGAAAGAAAGAAAGGGGGCACAGTTATTGAAAACGATCATAGATTAAAAAAAATAAGACGGAATTAATAAGAAGAAATCAGAAAAAAAAACAAGCCGCGCGTGTGTGGCCTCCTCTTGTGCTGCATGTGAGATGACATCACAAAATATAGTGAAGAAATGATGAATGTGAGAAGCGTGAAAGGCCAACATTGTCTTCACATTTTCGCCAAGTTTCAGAAAAATCTAATGGATGGGGCAAAAGTTATGGGGTCATTTTTTGCAATTTTGGGGCATTTGTGACCTCTTGTGAGCTCCTGAGAACGCCGAATCCCAGTGAAAATGAACAAACGATGCAGTTTCACACCTTGTCATGTATATTTGAATTTAACACCATGGAAAACTACTATATAGACATACATATCAAGTTCTTGAGTAATATGAAAAAAGAGCTCCAAAAAGGCATGTTTTTTTAGCCCTAAAAGTTCCAGAGGGATGTGAACCAGAATTTTGCCACCGAACCCCAGTGTAAATGGATAAAAGTGCAGTTTCAGGCTATAACACATGTATATTTGAGTTGACCACCGTGAAAAAACACTATATAGACAGACATATCAAGTTTTTGTTGAGAAATATGAAAAAAGAGCCACCAAAAGGGGCGTTTTTAGCACTAAGAGTCCCCGGAGATGCGAACTAGAATTTTGCCAGAGTCATCCATACTGGATTTATATTAAGAATAATGGGCTCCACATTTTGGCCAAGTTTCAAAAATATCTAATGGATGGATCAAAAGTTATGGGGCAAAATGTGTCATTTTTGGCCATTTTGGGGGCATTTTTGACTTCTTTTGAGCCCCTGGAGATGCAACGGGAATTTTTGTAAAAAAAAGTTTTCACTGTATACATCTATTCATTGAAATACAATTTGTGGCAAAATTTTAGGAAAAACTAATGGACGGTTATCTGGCAATAGTCTGGACTAACGGACGCATGAACACACAGAAACACAGAAGCACGGACGCCACTGGAAGCATAGGTCCCTCTCCGATAAATTTGGCGATCAAAAAGCAAAAAAAAACTAATGCACATTTTCTCGGAAAGCGGACCGATCTTGAAAGCAACAGGAGGCCAAACTGACAGAAAACATGCAAAAATTAAATTAAATATTAGGTACAATAAAGAAAATAACATTAAGAGTATGATTAATAAATGACCAAATGAGTGTTATAATTAAAAATTTGGAGGTGGCAACGAGACATATGTTTCAATTAATTGCTGTATAGTCGACTGAATCAGGTTCTCTAACTGTCATTGAAACATATTAGGGTCTGGCTGTACCTGTTGACGTTTGGATATATATCACCAAATGTAAAGATTTGTTACTCACGATTCAGTCAGAGTTACATAAGTTCATACTTCAAAATATGTGTGGTATTATTAGCCAGTAAATTATTAGCAGAAAAAATGCTTTCATTGGGAAAAGTTTTAAAAACCATTTCATGGCCTTCAGGCCAAGATCACACTGTGGTATCTGTTCTGATGCTATACTTCACCTTTTCTGTCCTCGACCAGTGTAGAAGTCCTCCATGACTGAAACAATTTTTATTTTT
The DNA here is from genome assembly GCF_053919585.1 of Euprymna scolopes. NCBI lineage: Eukaryota > Metazoa > Mollusca > Cephalopoda > Sepiida > Sepiolidae > Euprymna > Euprymna scolopes. The sequence goes on from NC_136488.1 coordinate 48,999,325, forward strand.
GTTCCTACACAGAGTGCCCCTTTTGGGGAGCTGAATTTTACCCACAATAAAAATTGACCTTGTGTTTAACTCTGCCCTCGTGAGGGGACAAGTAAATAGGATATCTCACTACTGATGCAATTCTCTATCTGTATAAAAGCCAAGTACGTCCAAGGAGGAGTACTGCTACCACATCTGGGCAGAAGCTGCTAAAAACAGCCTATCCTGCCTTGACAGAGTACAAAATAGACTTTGTAGCTTAGTGGGAGGTGCTCTTTTCTCTTCCCTGCAGCCTCTCTCCCACAGAAGAGACGTTGTGAGCCTGTCTTTGTTTTATCGTTATTTCCATGGCAAGTGCTCGTCTGAGCTCCAATCTCTCGTCCCCTCTCGCCAATCTTTCACGAGAAACACTCGTCTGGCTGAAACTACTGTCAATAATTTTCCCCACTCTTTATCTGTGCCTAAATCCAAACGTAGATTCCATGAGCAGAACTTCTTTCTCAGAAGTGCACGACTGTGGAACTCTCTTCCGTTTGCCTGTTTCCCACCTGACTACAACTTGAATGTCTTCAAATCCAACATAAACAAATTCCTGACAAACCGCCCTCTTAAGACACTCTATCAAATCTCCAATACTAATGATTACTACAATACTATCTCATTGATTACTGTACACGCAATAACCCTTATCCCTGAGTGGCCTCTGGGCCTTGATAAGTGGTGACCTCCATATAAAAAACAAAAAAAAAATAGCAATAATAAAATAAACTAAAAAATAAACAAGGGAATTGCTCTGCATGTTCAGAGATATCTTGGATCGAGCGTGGTAGTAACAATAAAAGGGAATTAATTGTAAACAAAATTCTAATGATTGTTTCCCTTTGCATGCATATGTTTGGGTAAAGTAAAATTAGGTTCAAATTCAAGGGGTTTTTTTTTTTTTTCAATTATATTTCTTACGTTCTTCGTTTTTTTTTAACACTTTTTTTTTTTTTTTTTGATGACCATAAAATCTAATTACAACCGATCTTTAGAGTGGCTCGGCATTTATTTACTTTTATTAAAGAAAAATTGCTTTCAAAATAATTTATTAACAAATAAAAAGTTATTTGCATGTTTTACCAAAAATCGAAAGAAAAATGTTTAAAAAAAAAACATATCTAGAAGAGTGAAATATAGTTCATGGTATATCACTGGAAATTTAGTCAAAAGTTTTCGTCTTTATGATTTTATCACTACTAAAGCTCACAAAGATATCAATCCGTTATTTAGAAATGTTATATCTCCTGCCTTGACACTCACACAATAATCCCATACGAACACGATTACAGTTAATAAATACGAATAATCAAATGATAATAATTAAATAATATCGACTATGAAAGAATTTTAAATGTCTTATACAAATGAGTGCTATCCTAAAAAGGATAAATCATCGGGGGGAAATGCAAAAGCTAAATAAATCATAACGAGTGAAAATCATTCAAAGATACATTTTATAACTTTCATCAGTTTCGGCGTTCAGTGCAGCAAAAATATTATTTTAATTTTGTTTTGCGGAACAAATACTCTTATGCCCGTCCTATGCTCGTGCTAGATCTACGTTAGGTGACTCAGAAATTTCGTGAAAATAAGGAATAATTCCACCCCATCTTTCCCAGCTTATAACTCCTCGAAAAATGTAATTCAAGCCCTAATTTTTTTTTTTTTTTTCAATTAAAGGAGCAAAGACCAAGGTTTCATTAAAAAAAAAAAAAAAAAAAAAAAATCTTTTTTTTTTTTAGGTTTCAAACTTCGGACTTTACAGGTAAATTTCTTTAAAAAAAAACGGTACTTTTTTTTTGTTTTAATTTGAATATATTATTTATTGACCTTTTCTCTTCAATTTGTGATATATAAGACTTTTGGTACATAAATTATTTACTTTTTTATATACATTTCAAAATGGGAGGCGTGAATTATTCAACCCCCCTGTCTTTCCAAGCTTATAACTCCTCGAAAAATGTAATTCAAGCCCTAATTTTTTTTTTTCAATTAAAGGACCAAGGTTCCATTAAAAAAAATTAAAAAATAACGTGGTTTTAAAAAAAAAAAGGTTTTAAACTTCAAACTTAACAGATAAAATTCTAAAAACACTACGTTTTTTTTTTGTTTTAAATTTGAATATATTATTTATTGACCATTTCTCTTCAATTTGTGAGTAATTTTTTTACTTTTTGGTGAGTAAATTAATTTACTTTTTAATAGACACTTGAAAATGGAGGGGGTGGCGTGTATTAAAAAAAAACGTTTGTCTAAAATATTATATTCGGTTTATTGGAAATAACATAAGATTTCACATTGACCCTGAAAATATCGTAAAAATAGAATCAATAGAAAAATTTTGATAGATTTTTAAAATTTAAAAATTGAAAAATATTGAGTTCGGAAAATTCATTACTGTTAAAAAAAAAATATTTCTAATTACTTTTAAAACAACTTTAATAGTTTATTTTGGAAGTATAATCCATAAAGAAAATAAACAACCCACTTTTAACAGAAATTACGAGATTTTTATATTTTATTCTCAGTTTCGTGTTAGGGGTGTCAAAAATTCTGATACACCTAGATCTACGTACATCCAGCAAATTGCACATGACGCCAACTGTGATCATGAAGATTTGAGGCAGTTGATGGAAGACAAGGAAATCTGGAGAGAGAGAGAGAGAGAGAGAGAGAGAGAGAGAGAGAGAGAGAGAGAGAGAGAGAGAGAGAGAGAGAGAGAAGAAAAAGAAGCCCGACCAGATAGAGATTAGTAGCACAAATAAAACATGAAAATAAAACAGAACTTCAAGGGAAATAATTTTTAGCAATTTTTTTCTATAGTTTTCTCCCCTTACAAAGAGCTGTCAAACAAAGAAAAATTACTTTGAAATTTGGGAAAAATCTGTCATTAGAATTCTTATTTTCTTAGTTTATTTATTTATTTTTTCTTTCTTTCATTTTATCGCCATGAAACCTAATCTAATCAAATATTTTATTTTTAAGTTTCTCGACATTTATTTTATGATACTTTTAAATTATGAACAAGAAATAGTTTATTATCGTGGTACGTGCAAAATATATAGCCAATGCTCAAAATGTATGAACATTTTGACCCCCTCCCTTTACTTAAAAATTCACCAAAAATCATGAAATTAACCATTTTTAATTAAATCTTCAGTATTTATCCAATAATGATCACAAAATATAATGAATACATTATTTTTATTTAAATCTTAGTTGAAATGTATTATTTTGTTTAAACAAAAATCATCTTTACTAAAGTTATGGTTTTCAGTAGTAAAAAAAAAATGAATTAATTTATTTATGTTTTATGAAAATTAAAGCAGTAAAGTAGCGTAAATTGTAAAAAGAAAAATTGATTTTTTCAGAAACATTACAAAAAAATCCCCTAAAGTCCGTATTAACGAAATCGATATAACTCCAAGAAAAATTAATTTCTCGAACCACTTATATAACCATTGTTTATTTAATATTTTCACACAAAAAAATTACAATTGCAAAAAATATTTCCTGCTATCTTTACAGATTGCATTTTTAACCTAATTTTTATATGTAAGTGTTAAGAAATAGATAAGGAAGAGAACCGAGTAGAGAGTGGACAGACAAAAGGAAGACAAGAATAGCTTAAGTAAGCTTTTGCAAACAAATCTGCATATGTATTTACAACCACTAGCGTCCGTTCACTAATATGTAACCACTTACAATGTAAATACAACGAATCACACCGGCACAACAAATTTTTTACATTGTGCAAGGACCAGCAGTTCTGGGACTACTCTCACTAGAAAAGCTCAAACTAATTACCCTTCACTATATAGTCAAAAAAAGAAGATGCACATCAAACTCCTGCACTAAAACCAATCAATGCAATAAAGACTATCAATGTGAGACTATCGTTCAACAAAAATATACAAGATGCACCTAGAAAACCCCAGTTCTCCAAAAAGACAGGAACTTGACAACGTGGTCAAAAGAAGAATAACTAAGGTAAAGCAAGCAGAAAAAGATCTGTAGGATTACGGTGGAGTCACCAGATATAGGATATGTGGGGTAAGTCGGCATTCACCAATTCATAGTCGGAATTCGTCGATATTAGAGATCAAGGTTGCAAGTGCAGGGATATCTATAAGTCTAAAGTGGTAGAGTATCACTGGGACCTTTAAAGATAAATTTCACCAGATTCTGACTTACAGAAGGGTTTTATCACTTCACAGCTGCATCAATAATAATTTAAAAGGCGTGAATAACTTCGGAAAAATAATGACAATCGAATAAGAACTCTAGATCGCTGTACTGGGATAAAATAACATTTATTAACATGTTTAAGAAAAGGTATTCAAATTATTTCCACGTCAAGGTTTTTGCATCAAGTGTTCATTAGACAGTCCTTGTCAATGAGTATCTCCTAGAGAAGGCAAAAGTTCATGATTACAGATTTTCATGTTGAGAGGGAACACGTGTGATTACTTTTTTGCAAGGAAAAGTAAATGGTCATTAAAACCTGTATGTGTATTGCATGTGTGTGTGTGTGTGTGTTCATTATGTATGCAAACAGCAGTTCAAAATATCTTGTTGAAAAGAATTAATTCTTGTTAGATATGGTACTTTCCATGTTGAGAATTTAAGTGTATGATGCGCGCAAAGTCATCTTGGTGATTTTTTTATACCGCACCATGGCGGAGTCGGGCAGCATTGTTGTTTACCGGTAAAACTGCATCCTTAACTGGCTGGATTGGACTGACTCGTTTGATTTACATGCACAAAAGCTTATATAGTCGAGTTCGAGAATATTCCGGACTATTAGAATTTATTTGCTTTCCCACCAAAGCAAAATGTAACACAAGGTCTTTTTTTAAAGTGGGGTTAAACCAGCTCCCCGAAAAAAAGGGAATAGGGGCACTCTGGTTGGGTCCAAAAATAGTAATTGTCCCAGTATAGAGGGTTTCCACTCCATTGACTAGGGCAAATTACCTTCAGTACAGCATCTGTAGACAGATACTACACTTTCATCACGGCCCAAAGGCCAAGAACAACAGTTTATTTAGTGTTTGGCCCCGGCCCTGGCATTATCTACTGCCAGAGCCTCATTTGGGGTCTAAAGCACTTAGACATGGAGCCGGTAGGGGAGAAGTGGGGGTCGAGGGTCATTCTAACTAAGAGCTAGATCTTTGAAAAGACTTTATAGAGTTCCCTAAACTAAAACACTATCACCATAATACCTCATTCTTACCATGGAGTTTATCTACTTAAAATCTCCCCAGCATATGAGTCGGCTTTATATACAATCTGAAAAAAATGAATATTTACATGTTTAACAAAAAAAAAATTATATATACAAACAGAAAGGATTTTTTTTTTTTTAAATAAAACTAAATGAGGGATGAGATGATGGGGAGGGGGGAAACTAAGATACACTTAAAAAGAAAGAAAAATAAAACAACTAAACAAAATACCTATGGGGGCAGGTTAGTAAGGGATCCTCCCAACCTACTTCTATATATGGAGCGCCCACTGTCTTCCGGTCCCGAAGGTCGAAAGCAAGCAGGTCGTTCCCTAGTGGGGAGTGGGGGACCTAGGGACGATATTTTGAAAACAAATTAGATAGGGATGGGCGATATAGGGAATTGGTGGCGTCTTCCAAGATAAATGTACATATAGGGGCAATAGACTGGGGACAAAACAAAGGGTGGACTGGGCATCTTTGGAAGCTCTCCTAGTGCCAATAAAACATAAAATCGAGGACAGGATCAATTATCATACTTGCCCTAGTCTAGCACCTAATGAAGTATTTTCCACTCGAAGTGGTTACAACCTAACTAACCCTACTTTAAAAATTTTGCTCAGGGCTGGGTTCCATAGAACCTTAGCACCACCTGACCAATACTACTAGGGTGGGAAAACAAACTTAAACCTAGCACCTCGTCGGATGCACAAACTAGTCTTGTGCACCCATCTCCTATCAAAGTCTATGTGATGTAATCTTTTCCAATTGCATCTGATCTTTACTTTAAGCTGATGCTTAAAGTAAGTGACCAGATCCCGATCTGAAACAGATTTAACCCCATAGACAATGTTAAGACGTGTAACCCACATCACTAACCTAGCTACAGCTAGGATCGCGAGAAACACCAACTGTTTTTCCCTAGTAAACGGCGGGTCCATGTTGTCGACGATGTATGCCAAATCAAGTGGCAGCAACCGCTCGGGTCGATGCGAGCCGTTACCTCTCCGACATACTCCCAGAGCCTCTGAACTCTGCTGCAAATAAAAAAGGCGTGATCCCTTGTTTCAACCTTGTCATCCTCGCATAGGGGGCAAAAGGGAACGTATTCATCCCTCTTACAGTCCCTGGCAAGCATGCCAAAAAGTGGCAACGCATTCTGGACAAGCCAGAGAATTCTGGATTATTTAAAAAGCTCCTGGCTGGTGTGCAATTCCACTGAGAGAGGACCTCCTCCCTCGACATGTGCAGCCACTCAACTAGTGGATCTTTAGCAGTACCCACCACTAAATCCCGATATAGCCTCCTCCTAGGCCGTGCGAGGTCACTGGACCCTGGCAATGCCCTAAGGGTGGCTCGGCATTTGGAGAGGAACTGCCGTTCCCCCACCGGTCTTCTGTAACCTTCAGCAGCAGGGGAGGATATGAGCTGTGGAAAAGCTTGCTCCACAACTGGTATCCAGTGCAATTCCTTAAGCAGTGTCTGACTCAGGAACGCCAATCTTTCGGCATACTTATGACTTAATAAGTCAGGCATTCCCAAGCCTCCCTCACTGAGTTTCTGTGTACAGACTTGTCTACAGACATACGGCTTTCCCCCTTTCTAAAGAAGCTTGAAAAAAAGTTGCTCCAAAGCCTTACAATGGTCCGCAGGCAGAGGAAGTACTGACAAGTGGTAAAGGATCAACAGAAAGACGTAAGTTTGACATGCCTCCGCACGACCCTTCAGGGATAAGCCCCTGCGAATCCAAGTCCTTACTGACGACTCAACCTTCGTCTGTACTTCCGACCAATGTTTGTCCAACTGGAGTCCAGGCCTGAACCACACACTGAGAATCCGTACCAGGCCATCCATCCAACCGAACCCACTTGGAAGCGAGTTTACCCCGATCTAGGCACCCAACCACAGGCCAACGGACTTGCTGTGATTGTCTATCGCCCCTGTGATACTTTCATACTCAGTGATCGCCTCCATCACCGCTTTAATATCGATCCTTTGCCCAACCAAAATGGTGACATCATCAGCGTACATGGACACCCTGGCGAATTTGCCGCCAGGTAGAGCTATGCTGCGCAGGACTGATCTAGCCACCTCGTCCCTTAATTTGTGAAGGAAGGGCTCCAACGCAAGGACATAGAACAGAGGTGACCGCAGACAACCCTGGCGAACCAACCGAGAGACCCTAAAGGACTCCGACAACCTACCATTTACTTGTACCGCTACCGCAGGATCACGATACAGAATGGAAATCCACTTGCAGAAGTTCAGACAAAGCCGGCGGTCTCCATAACAGATTCCAAGAAACCATGGTCGACCCTATCGAACGCTTTGGACTGATCTAAATTGATCAGCGCGGCTCCTGTGTCATCTTCTAACCCCTCTATGATCGTGCGCCCCAAGTGCAAGTTGTTTTGAATCGATCTCCCCTTTACAGAACAAGTCTGATGCGGTTCGACCAAGTCGCCGATAACAACCTGCAGACAAAATCTTCAACTCTGTATTTAGCAGAATGATGGGCCTATAATCATCTAAGTCCTCTCCACCATGCCGCTCTCTTTTCTTCAGAAGTGTGACCACTCCTTTGGTTACCTTCCCAGGGATGGATCCCTGAGCAAACCAGTGGTTAAACATACCCATCAGAAGAGGAACAAACATGGGCGACAGCCTCAAATACAGTTCGTAGAATAGACTATTGAGCCCTGGAGATTTGTTATAGCCAACTTGCTTCAACGCAGTAATGACCTCATGCTCCATAACCATCTCATCACAGCTAGCTGCTCGGACTGCAGTAAGGTAGGGCGAGCTGACTAAATAGCTCCAAACTCCTGGTTGCGGAGTCTAGGTAGTTGGGCAAAGCACTCCTCCAAATGTTGCCGAAACCCATTGCAAATCTCTCAAGTCGATACGAGGGTATGTCCTTCCAGGTTTTTCACCTTCTGAATGTACCCATCCGAGCCGCGTCTTAAGGCAGCCTTACGCTCAACAACGTCAACGTTCACGGCTTTGTTAGAGACTCTGTTTAACCTAGCTCTAACTACATGACCTTCATAATGCTCACTAGCCAAGCACTGGAGGTCCCCCTTAACTACTGCTATCTCTAGGGGGTCCCCACCAGCCACCGCCCGGGTCAGCCTATCATCTAGGTGCCTTTGGTCTGTGCCCTAGTTAACACAAGGATATATTGGACACAAAAGAGCCTAATGGTATCCTTAAGTCTAACCCACCAGTTACTCCTGGTAACCGCCTCCACTAACTCCCGTTGAATTAGTGTTGTCAGTTGTTCCCGGAAGTCATTCATCTTCAGTAAGGAAGCATTCAACTTCCAGTAGCCAGCCAACCTAGTCCTATTACCTACTCTCAAACAGGCCATTACTAATTTATGGTCCGAATGACCTAGCCAGTGGAACGTGGGACAAGATAAGAAATCTATGTCGCCTCTTCTAACTAATGTCCTATCCAAGTAGGTACTTGAACAGGAGGCCACACTTTTTTGACACATTCACATCTCCCTCCCCCGGTGATTCAGACAGAATCTGTTGCTTCTGGATCTCATGCCCCTCGCATTTAAACTAGTTAGGTTTAAATTTGCCATTATTCCCTAACTAGTAATATTCGTCTAGTACGGGTCTAAAGTCTTCGGGGATGAGGACGCCACAGGCCTGCCCGATACAGCCGGCCAACAACTCTGTTGTGTGCTGACAGTTCCAGACAAGACCCCCAATGTCAAGGGGAAAATGTTAACTTCAATGCTCTATAGAAGGAAGGGTGAACATGAAGGGGGACCCTCCCTTCACATTTTGTCTGAATCAGAGTTAGTGATGGGTGATCTTCTTCAACCAATTTCATCCCTGGAATAGCTGATCTTGCCTCCCTTATCATTCTCCAAAGCGCCTTCACCCTAGCTCCTTTCTCCTTTCTCACAAAGGTGATTAACATCAGTACTTCGGGAAAATTGGTTGGTTTTTGGACCTCCATTCTGTCCACGTGGGTAAGGCTTGTGAATTGTTGTAAACACCTCTTTTGCCTTGCATTCAGGTCTGCTTGGGCGTCGCCACTATCCACCTTACAGATTCTATCTCCTGGCAAAAAGAGCATCTTCCTCGTCTTGACGGTCCTTATTTTCGGTTGAGAGGGTGTGGGTGTGACTACCGTCGTTTCCCCTGATTTTTCCTCCTCCTCCTCCTCCTCCTCCTCCTGCTCCTCCTTTCTTTCCTTCTCTTCTTTATTCTCATTCACTTCCTCCTCCTCCTCCTCCTCCTCCTCCTCCTCTGGCACTTCCATCTCTTTCACGGGGTATTAAAAAGAGGAGGAGTTTGCTCATTCCTCTGGGTTGAGGATTGGGGTTCTAGATAAGCAATGTCATCTTTAACTCTTTACTTCTTTTCCTTGGTGGATTTCTCTTTTTCTTCATCAGCGAAGTCACCTTCCATCTCTGAGGAGGGATGTGAGTTTCCTTTTCGTCCCTGTTTTCTCCTCCTCTGTCTCCTTCCCTCTTTTGATGGCGGTGGCCTTTTTTCGGCTTGCCACCGTACTCCAGCTTGTTTTCGCCTTTTTTGTCTCTACCTGCTTCACTGGTGTCTTCTCTTTCACTTCTGGAGTCTCTACTGGGGAAGGCGCTGCTGTTTGGACCCTTTTGGGGCAAAACTTTGCCATATAGCCTGGCACGTGACAGTCCCAGCATGTTGGTCTCCTCCCCTCCACGATGATAGACATCATCCATGTCTCACAGGTGAGCTGAGCCGGAATCGCCTTAAACCCTGCCCGGTCAATGCACATTCTTAGGTGATAGTTCCCTGTGAATATGTTTCATGGGCCGCGTGCTGTAAGTACTTCTTCGACGTCACCATACTGCGAGAGAATTGCACTGATATGCTCGGCACTCTTGCAGCATGGGACTCCCAGCACTATCACTTTGATCCTTCTCTTTGCCATATACTCTGGTTTAAACTTTAGGCCCTTCCAGTTGGTATCGGTCTTTGCTAATTTGGTCGCATCTTCTGCTGTTGGAAGAAGAAGATCCCACATTGCAAAACTCCTTCTAACAAAATATACCTTGCCAGTATATTTTGCTCCACTATCATTAGCCCTTCTTTTTTTCGTCGAAGGTAACGAGAGAGACAATCCTTTCTTGTAACTTCTCCAGAGTACCTGGGGCCAGCTTTATGTTGTTACCCTCCGTCAAATTCTGATATTTCTCTTTGTACTCTTCCAACATCTTTTGTTGCTGGGGTCCCCAAGTTGGCCCCTTTTCTTCCTGACTCTTTTCTTTACTTTTATTCACTGGCTGCTCTTTCTCAGTATTGGAAGAACTTTGTTTGGTGCATCCTTTGCAAGTATAACCTCTGCAGACTGTCATTTCCACAACTGTGTATGTTCCTTCCTTGGGCTGTTTTGTACAGACTGTGAGGTCCTCATCTGCCTAGCCCACTCTTCCTAGCCAGCAAATGGATGGGGGCTTCTTTTTCTTGGCACTGTCCATATTCCTCCCATGGATTCCCGTAACTAGCTTCTGAGACTATCTTGAGTAGAGCCTCTCGCCTGGGTTGCAACTCTTCCAGACATTGGGACCCCACTGGACATTCCTAACGGCATACTCTCGTCTAGGGCACTCCCTTCCTCCAATGGTTCACCCATGTCAAATTTTGGACCTCCAGAGGCGGGCATGTCAAAGAAAAAGGTGGCAGTCAACGCGAGTGTAACCCCTCCCAACGCAGGCACTGGGGTACCACCAGGTGTCGTGCCCCCGACACGGTCCCTACACCAGGGGCGTCCCCCATGGTGGCAGAGACCTGCCTCCTCTAGGTGTTGACCCAGTGCCTTTTCCCAACCCGCCAATTTGGAAACCAGGGAGACCTTCGCCTAAAAAGGCACGTCGGTTTCCCCTAGCCCTGCCAGCTGCTTAAGTTGGGGCCAGACACTGGATTATCTGCAAAAAATCGAAAAGCGAAAATATCAATAAACAAGCAAACAAAACAATGCCTAAAGGACCACTCACCCAAAGAGGACAAACAAGAAAACCCTTGAACTTAACCAAAGATTGGTCAAGTGGGCGGTCGCTGGTCTTTAAAAAAGAGAAAGCCTAGTATTCTGAGTACAGATACTACTCTTTGATCTTGTTAAAAGGCCAAGAACAACAGGGTATTTATTTGCTTCCTCACTGAGTAAATTAGGCACAAGGCCGATTTTAACGTGAGGAGTGAAGGAGAAATGGGGACAAACTCCCCGGGGAGTAGGAGAGCTGGGTAGTAACAATTGGTATGAAGGATTGCCCCTACATTGACCAAGGTCTTATATGTGGGAGTGCCCCCACGTATGGTCTTTGCTTGCAGTATCTGCCAGCACAGATTCTACACTTTCATCCCGGTCCGAAGGCCAAGAACAAAAGGGTATTTATTTGCTCCCCCACAGAGCAAATTAGGCACAAGGCTTATTTTTTATGTGAGGAGTGAAGAGGAAATGGAGACCAACTCCCCAGGGTGTAGGGGAGCTGGATAGTGACAATTGGTATGAAGGGTTGCCCCTACATTGACCAAGGTCTTATATGTGGGGTTGGTATTTATTTGCTCTCCCACCGAGCAAATTAGGCACAAGCCGAATTTTAATGTGAGGAGTGAAGGGGAAATGGGGGCCAACTCCCTGGGGAGTAGGAGAGTTGGATAGTGACAATTGGTATGAAGGGTTTTCCCTACATTGACCAAGGTCTTATATGTGGGGTTGCCCCCACATATGGTCTTTGCTTGCAGTATCTGTTCCAGCAGATACTACACTTTGAGGTATTTATTTGCTCCCCCACTGAGCAAATTAGGCACAAGGCCGTTTTTTAATGTGGAGAGAGAGGGAGAGGGGAGGGAAAAAGGGACCAGCTCCCAATGGGTGGGAAATGGGAGCTGGATAGTGACAATTGGTATGAAGGGCCACCCCCCATATTGACCAAGGTCTGATATGTGGGGTTACCCCCACATATGGTCCTTGCTTGCAGTATCTGCTGGAACAGATACCACACATTGATCCCGGCCTGAAGGCCAAGAACAACAGGATATTTATTTGCTCCCCCACCGAGCAAATTAGGCACAAGGCCGATTTTTAATGTGAGGAGTGAAGGAAATGGGGACAAACTCCCCAGGGAGTAGGGGAGATGGATAGTGACAATTGGTATGAAGGGTTGCCCCTACATTGACTAAGGTCTTATATGTGGGGCTGCCCCCACATATGGTCTTTGCTTGCAGTATCTGCCGGAACAGATACTACACCTTGATCCCGGCCCGAAGGCCAAGAACAACAGAAAAAAGACAAGCCTCTCTTCTATTTATTTAAAAAGAAAATGCAATATTCCGGACTTTTAGTATTTATTTGCTTTCCCACCAAACCAAAATGTGACATGAGGTCGTTTTTAAAGTTGGGTTAAATCAGCTCCCCGAAAAAAAGGGTATTGGGGCACTCTGGTTGGGTCCAAAAATAGTAATTGTCCCAGTATAGAAGGTTTCTCCTTTATTGATTGGGACAAATTACCTTCAGTGCAGCATCTTCAGACAGATACTACACTTTGATCACGGCCCGAAGGCCAAGAACAACAAAAAAAAAAGGCAACCCTCTTTTCTGTTTATTTAAAAAGAAAATGCAATATTCCGGACTATTAGTTGTATCGCTATGCACGGAGCGTAATTGTAGTCCTTTCATTGTATGCATGCAGATATGCAAATCATGATGCTGTGTCTTTGCGTGTTCTTGAAACACATGCGAGTTGAAAACGGTGATTGCTTTGAAATGTGCCTGCCAGAAGTTTGTTCCAGCCAGATATAGTGGATGCTACAGACCCTAACTTAGCAATGCCATGCCTATGAACAACATCAATAAACCACAAACTCTCAAGCCTTGCTAAACTTTTAAACAATCACATTTTGAGATCAAACATAATTGCAAAAATTCCAAACCTAAGATTTCCCAACCCTGACCATATGCACAAACAACTAGAACATAGACAGGATATGCAGAAAATGTGTTATGATGGAACAGTTTATGATTTGCCAGTAGTCGTCCCTGAAAAATATGTATAAATGCTGGATAACCAAATGAGGAAATCGAAACCAGCAACGTTTATGAGTGAATGTGCAGAACCGGGATCATACATCCTTCAGCTACAAGATTGATCTTCAAAAAGATGAAACAGGATCCAAATAAGAGCGTACTGAACATCCACCCATAAACAAGTTCATTTCAATAATCACATCAACTCATCACAAACTGGACACACAGACATAAACAATATCTCCCGCTAATTAAACGCAAAACAATCAAAATATAACAACAAGAAATGGCCATGAAATAAATAGGACAAAAAGATACAAGTAACAAATGTATTACTGTACGTAACAATTTTCTGAACAATGTTTTCGTTTCGGAAATAGAATGTAGTAATATCATGGATATGTTAAATAATGTATATATGTTAAATAAATCATTAATCACATAACAATATCTCTGTTATCATTTGCCACTCATCGACTATGCAGAAAATAAATTCTGGAGCACATAAGGTCTCTCGTTTCAATAGTACCACTCTCATCTTCTTAGCTCTTCAAATTTTTAAGTTAAAAACAGTAAGATGCTTTACTTTTGGAACGACCTTTTATATATATATATATATATATATATATATATATATATATATATAAAAGTGAACGTGTCTGTGTGTCTGTCTGTCTGTCTGTCTGTGTACATTTCCCTATGCAATAACTGTTAATTTTTAGTCTACATACTCGAAATTTGATATACAAGGTACTGAGATTTGGAAAAATCTATGTGATCGGTTTTCGGCCAGGAATTTGGCTGTTAAGGGGTCAAAGTTCAATGATTTGACCTTTGAGAACTCTACCAAACTCCTCCGCCAATTTTGGGTATAAACACTTGAAATTTTAGATATAGGTTTCTTGGACATGGATCTAACTTAATAACTTGATTTGAGCCCAAAACAATAAATGTTAAGGAGTCATAATAGGGGTCAAAGTTAAAAAAACATTGATATCTGCAGTCTCTACCAAATTACTCAGGCAATTTCTGGTCTAAACATTTGAAATTTTACATAAAGGGTATTCAGAGATAGGACAAGCTTTTTAATCTGTTTGGGTTGAAAATTTGAGCTACCAATATATAAATGTATGTATGTACGTTTGCATGTCTGCCTAAAACTTTCGACAGAGGCGACGGATTTACACAAGATCAGTATCGTTTTCAAGCTCGACCTTTCAGATGACGAATACCGAAAAATTGGCTAAAAACATTAATTTTTTCACCCTCAACTGAGCACTTTTCTACAGGAATGGGTCGCTTTTTTTGCCAATATTTTCAAAAGTCATCCCCTCTTTTTGATTGTCTAGCCTTAATTTAAACCTATGTCACTTCCGGTTCGACGGTGGTCGTAACAGCAAAGACGTCACGTTTTTCCCCCATTCTTTTCCTCCTTCACGGTATGGGTTCGAACCTGCCTTCCTACTACCACTTCTTCACTTTTTTTTTTTTTTGCTTAACATACACCTCCAAACACTTGGGCAACGCCAAGCTGAAATGCTAGTATGCATATATATATATATATATATATATATATATATATATAAAATGTAATTATCCACTGACACGTGTTTCGTCGTCTACGACTCATCAGAGTGGCTGAATATAGCGAGATTCGAAATCAGGACCCCACGGTAATGAGCCTAAGCCCCTTACCTCTGACCCATCTTGCCAACTGTCTGGATATATCGCGATTTACTTAAATGTTGTTTGTTTTGGTTTTAGCGATATGTTTTGAATGAATTCAATTATTTACGAAACCGCATTTTTACCTAAATGCGAGCTGGGAATAATGTTCCCTTTAACAAATTTGGTACCCCCCACATGGGGAGCGGTATATATATTATTTTTAAAATGTAATTATCCATTGACACGTGTTTCGTCGTCTACGACTCATCAGAGTGGTTGAATATAGCGAGATTCGAAATCGGGACCCCATGGTAATGAGCCTAAGCCCTTACCTCTGACCCATCTCGCCAACTGTCTTTCGAGTCAGATAAGATATGGACAGCCAACATGTTTTTCGAGTCAGCAGAGAAGATATAAATAGCCGATGTTTTGCGAACTAGAAAAATAAAAAAAAAGACCAAAAAGGAAGCACATGACAGACAGAGTGTTAAGCGAGAAGTGAAAGCTGAAAACCACTTTTCTGCTAACGACTGCTACAATTCCACATAAAACTAAAGAGAAGATATCCCCCTCCTAAAAAGGAATAAGTACACGTTTTTCTTTCAATTTTCTTTCAATTTTCTTTCAATTTTCTCCCTTTATTCATACACGGATGTTGCTAAAATTTCATTTGTGTGGTCATTGCCACATTCACCCACACCAAACCCCTTGGGTTCAAAAAGTAGGACTTTTGAAAAAGGGCCGACATATTAGAAAACACTCTCTTTATTAAAAATATGAATTTTTGACCAATCAAGGGCTTGAATAAAAAGCTTATTTATGTCAGTTTCTGCAGCCTCTTAAAAATATAAAAAAGGCCAAAAAGAACTTCTTTGGTAGACAGAGAGAGGGGGCATGAATAGCATGCACGCAGAGTGAATACAGTAGCACACACAACAGGCTATATTAGGCACCAAAGAACATTGCTTGATTCTCTTTTTCTCTTATTTCGCTCACAACACGTTGTCTATTTCTTTTCCTCTCACATTCCTTACTTTCTTTCTCTCTTTCTTTTTATACAGACTGTCACATTGCCTACAAAAAAGTAATATTTCTTTTTCATTTATTGTTCTGGGGACTTATGCAAATCCCCAACACTTCTGATGCATAAAAACGAACTTTCGAACACTCACATTAAAGCTAAGATTTTATTGTGTATAAAAATTATCTCAAACTTTAAATGTTTCTTGTTTGTCTTGCTTTATATGGAGTTTGTATTGCATGTTCTAACACATAAAACACAGCCATAGCTTAAACTCTTTTCTGCACACATGACACACGCATTCATCTGAATTAATAAAAACAAATAAAAATATTTTAAGGCAATCGGATACATTTTTCTGAATTTATCCAATTTGCCACTTTGATCCACTTTGAATGCATGACAAGCCAGAGTTTTATTTCTATAAAACGTTTGAGGCAATGTCCACGGCAGAGGTAACATCTGCTTTACACCAGTTCTCCCTCGTCGGGTGATGGGAAAGCAAAATAAATATATTTCTCCACACACACACACACACACACACGCACGCACGCACACACACACACACACACACACACACACACACACACACACACACACACACACACACACATGCAAGCATAACAACTTTGACCCTAAAGGACACATATACACACAACTCATTAACTCTTTCATATTATCGTCTGTTCATCAAAAACAATTTATTCATTTAAAAACTCCTAACGTTTCTCATCAAACTTATTACAATAAGAATTAGCTAAACATTAACTCTTATTAATAACTTTTAAATAAATGTAATTTTTTTTTCGTTATTAAGTGAAAAAGCTTTGATTACGACCCTTAAATTATTGACTCGGACTTCTTCAATATCTCAACTAATGATTAGGGCTGTGACAACAGAATATTCTTTTCATTCTTTTGACTCTCAAGTATATATCCGACACTGTAAAACATGGTCAATCAACCGAGAACCACATCAGTCTATATAAAAACATATGATATTAACGGATATATACTCAAGAGTCAAAACAATGAAAAAAATATGCTGTTGTCACAGCCCTACTAATGACCTCTCCGCCATTGTTTCACAAGGATTCTCAAAACATTAAGAAACATTCTGTTTTCCTATGTATATAATCTTCCATTTTATATATATGTATTTATCTAAACTTCCATTTTATATATAAAATTTGTCTTTTGTGAATGTATGATTTTAAATCCATTATTCAATGAACAAAAACTACTGCAAAAATTGAAATTAACTTGAAAATCGAATCTAAAACAGAGCACAATCCATATTTTGCATAAGTACCTGATTATGTGTACACATATGAAGATGAGTTTTCTGTTGCTTTGACACTGATATTAAAAACCTACTTTTTCTATTTGAAAATTATTAAAATGAACTTCTTAATATACTCAGTCATTGATATGTGAGTGAATTCATAAAGATGAACTAATTTACATATTTCTTTGACAAACGAACTTTCATTAATTCATTTCATTATTTTATGGTTTCTTATTGGATGATTGGTTTCATTTAACTATTACAATAAGTTCTATTTATGCATATTTTCTACATTGTGCATAACTGTGTAGCATTTGAAATTAAAACATTCTAACCCACGAACATGTATATATAATATATTAATATATAATATATAAAATTGATCTTGTTTCTGTGTGTACAAAATGGTCTCCTCTAAACTCTTTTCTCAATTTTTTGGTCTACAAACTTGAAACTTGATATATAGGGGATTTGAACCCGTTGAACACATTCGACTTGGTTTTTAGTTGGCAAAAATAGCTGCTAAGGGGTCAACATTGAAAAAAGAAATTGACCTTGGTAAGCGTTGGTCGACTTGAAGTACTCTTGTACATATGTGCAAATATACATTTATAGGTCAATGTTGGTTAAATTTGAACATTTTCTTATCCATCTGACGATAGCTCAAGCAGTAATGACTACGGTTGGAGTGCTAAATGTTTTGTTTTCAATTCTAACAGATTGCATGCAATTTAACTTTTTGAAATCACCATTATATATTGGGTACAATATAATAATCAACAGAGAGTTGTCTCTATAATAATAAATACGAAATCTGTATAAATTTAAAATATCATATTTAAGCATATTTTACGACCAAGCCACGTCAGAGGGGGGCACTACTATATATTAAGTACAATATAATACTCAATAGAGAATTGGTTCTACTGCCACTACAACAACAGCAACAACAACAACAATAATAATAATAAATACGAAAGTTCCATAAATTAAAATATCATATTTAAACATATTTTACGACCGGGCAACGCCGGGCGGCCTGCCAGTTAATACTAAAGTACGGCTTGAGACTAAAATATGTGATGTCATCGGACAAAACATCCGTACATCAAATATAGATTAAAACAAGAAAAAAATTAAAATTTAATAAAACAATTAATTTTATTAGATATTAAATTCTAATTTATTATTTTTTGTAAAATACGAAAATAAGCTGATAGATAGCTCCCTTTAAACCGGAAGTTTCTTAACGACACGTTTGACGTCGTCCACCGGAAAATGCAATTGTTTTTCACTTGACAGATTTTTTTCTGTGAAATGTCGAGATTTTATTGTTGTCAATTTGGAAATAGGAAAACAAACACGACGCTGGTTTCAAGCAGTTTAAAGTAGCCGAAACGAATAGGACTGACTTTTTTTTCGGTGGGTCGAAATTATTGGTAAACTTTTTTTCTCTCTTGATTGTGAAAACACAAATCGCCGAAATATTGTTGTTAATCATAGATTTTTTCTGACTATTTTTTTTTTTTTAATTATTTCAATTTTTTTACTTTTAAATCTTTTTTTTTTTTTTTTTTTTTTGTGCTTAATGAGTTACAACAATAGCGACCACACAAAATTAAACCCAGTTCCTGAAACGGAAAAACAATTAGATTCCGTTATATACTCTCATACATTGCTGTATTATTTTTTTTTATTTGTAAATTTTTATTTCTTAATAACTGTTGTCTTCTCATTTACAAACTGCAACTATTGTCATAAATGTCTGAAAAAAAGTTTGTGAAAATAGAGTGCTTATTTAGATTAACACTTATGGCGACAGTTAAAAGTAAAAAAAGAAAATACAGAAAATCGTTACAGAACGAAGATATCAAATTCCCAAAATCACGTAAATCAATCCAGTAGTTTTATTTAAAACTAAGAAAATCAAATTGTATAATTTTTACTACTAAACTGCATTGAACGTAGGGCTGATTTTTCTTTTTTTTTCTTTTTTTTTTTTCACCTCAACACTTCGATTTTAGTTGTCCTCCATTTTCTATTTTATCGGATTTAATCGTGGCTGACGAAAACACTATGGCTCGTCGTAAAATTTTATTTTCTTGAATAAAAAAAACTACTTGATCAAATTACGTGACTTGTTGAATGAATAAAGGGCACCGATTATTGTACCGATTTTACATCCAGTTTTGCGGCGGTTATGGACTTTATTCACTTATGTATCGGTAAAATCTGTTTTTCGTCTTTTCAGGTACTCGTTTCATCTTGTGTTGTTGCCTTTCGAATTACCGGATTTTACTGAGTCAATATTAGGGATTATGGTCGGAACTATGTACCCATATCGTTGTTGTATTAACAACAAATCTTTCTTCCTTTTTTTTTTTTTTTTTTTTTATTGTGTCCAGAATCCCCCTCTATATACAAAAGTAAAGAAAAGTCTGTATGATGTATATTGTTGATTTTTGGAATATATTTTCGTTTCGTTACTTTATTTTCGTACATAGGGACAATTCTGGACAAGAACTGTTATTTTATTTACTTATTAATTGAACTTCGATTTCAATTTTGGATACTTGTTTAGTTTAATCAAGATATTAAAAAATATATGTATATTGTACGTACCCGTTATGGAATTAAGTTCTTATAAAAAAAAATTTTTTTTTTTTTTAATTGCACTTAACTTGATCAAGTAGTTTTTTTGTTTTGTTTTGTTGTGTTTTTTTTTACAGAGGAAAATCAAATTTTAATGAGATCGATTGTACCCCGGCCTTTTTGCCTATTTCGTGGACGAGGAGGGGGCGCCAAGGAAGATAACTCCATCACCGCTTAAAGTTGACGGGATTATTTCTAAACATGGGCAGAAAAAATACCTAGATAAATATTTTAGTTTTTTTCACTTTATTTTATAGAATTTCTCTGTCCTTTTTTTTTTTTTAATCCCTTTTTCATTTTGTCCCTTGTTAATCCCTTTTTCGTTTAAAGGCACACCCCCCTCCTCGTCCGCGAAATAGGCAAGCTGGCCAGGATACAATAAATCTCATTTAAATTTGATTTTCCTCTGTAAAAAAAAAAATAAATAAATAAAAACTAAAAAAAAACTACTTAATCAAATGAAGTGAAATTTTTATTATGAGAACTTAATTCCATAACCAGTACGTACAATATAATTTTTTCTTTTTTTTTTTTTCTATATTTTTCTTTTTTTATATCTTGATTAATGTAAACAAGTACCCACTTTTGTTTAAAAAGCCAAATTCCAATGACTTGAGTTTAGAACAACAGATCAAAAAAATAAGTAATGGTGAATGCTCTGACGAACTGCAAGCACTTGTGCCCCTCAGCATAAATACACCCGACAAACCTGACAAGCAGCTGAATCCCACCCCTACACAGTAGAGATCCGTGGATGTAAGAAAGCTTTCTACTCTAGTAGTTTCTTCCCCAGAACCGCTAGACTTTGGAATTCCCTTCTGGGTCCCTGCTTCCCCAACTGTACTGACATGCAGAAGTTCAAGTGTAACGTGAACCGACATCTTGCTGCCCAACTCCCTACATAGTACCCCTGTAGCTTATGTTCCTGATAATAGCCCCCTACACCAAAGTGGCAATGTGCCTTGTTTGGGGTGAAAATGCAATAAAATAATAAAATTTAAACAAAAAAATAATCATTTAAAAACGTTTATTTTTAAATTTCGAAAATTAAAAACAAACTTTTTAAAATCCATTCTTGAATTATGGAATTGATTTAAGTTTTTCTTTTTTCTCTATTGTTTGAAAGTTTCTATTTTTGTCATGAGTCAATCATTTTCGCATTTTTGTTTTTCTTTGTTTTCGAAAAAACATTAATGTCCTATTTTTTTTTTTTTTTTTCAAATTAAAGAAAAATTAGGTTAAATTTTCTTTTTTAAATGAAATGGATTTGTGCATTACTATCAAACAATTTTTACTTATAATTATTTTTTTTAGTATTTCTACAGAATTTGTTTGTTTTTCTTTTACCATAAATTAAGTTTTAGGTTCGATTCAAATTCTGTAGAAACACGAACATTTGAAAAAGTGGGTTAGGTTACCTCCCTTTGTTAGATATTATGATTTCAGACATATCTCCTTTGCAATCTTTTCTGAAATTTCAGGACTCCATATTGAATAGTTTGATTATGACCAGTTTTTATTCATCATTTCACAAGCACCAGTCAACTTGCTTTAACTAATTTATCTTGAAAAAATTGCTCAACTATGTGGTTTGTGGAATAGGAATTCAATTAGATTGCTTGTGAAAACCATGTCCGTTTTATGATCCCCAACTCCATCCGAGATCTGGTAATTACAGAAACCGACAATAGAATCTTGATAATGCACCATTCAGTCCACCAAAATTGTCCATAAGAGTCTAGGAAGCAAATTAGAGCTGAAGCAACCTTAGCGAATCTAAGAAATAGCTTGGCGTTAATCCACTGTTTCTATTTAGATTAGCTTGTAAGCTGTTCAAACTGGATCCCACAGTGAAAGACTCAAATCAATCCAGTATAAAAGCCACTTACCAATCGTACAAATCAAAAAGTTCCCTATTAATGATAAGTACAGCCGGTCTTATATCCTTAATAGGGAAGTAGTCAAAGAGGTTAATGACTTAAAATATCTTGGTGCCACCTTCACAGCCACAGAGCGGGGAAAAGATGTAATCTCAATTCAAATCAACAGGGCTTACTTTGCTTTCTGTCAGCTCCATAATCACCTTTCGTTGCAAAAGGTGATTTCAGCTAATGATCAAATGCCATCTCCACCAAACTATTGTTTGCAAAATCCGGTCCCTGCGAATAGCTAACATTCAAAGGCGAGAAGTCTTCGATTGGTGGTGTCTTTGGCGCATTCTCAGGATTCATATCCTGAGGAAAAGGGATAAGAAATTATGCTGCAAACTAATTCCTTCTCTGGGCGACAAGCTGTATGCATGATCCAACCACATGATGATGGGAGAAACTTCAGATAAAAATGTTTGTGGAGAACAGCAGTTAGGACATGGCCTACACATTTACTGAAATATATCATTTTTAGTGAAACCTGCAATTTTTATTAATAAAACACTTAATACTTTATAATTTTAAAGTAATTTTTGTTTTGTTTATCATGTTGAAAGAATGGATGAAAGTTCTTGGGTTAGATGTAGAACAATTGAGGTAACAAGGTTAGATGCACTCAGACTAAAGCTGCTTTCAGGACTGCCAGCAACCACTGTAAAAGAGTAATAAAAAATGCAAGAGAGCTATATGCCCAGTCTGTTAAATCCAAAGTAGCTGATCAGCAGCTTGGTTCCCACCAGTTTTGGCAAATAACAAATAGGATCCTGAACAGAAGTGTGCGTTCTATCCCAACCATTATCAACGAACCAGAGGTCATCTCGTCAGCTTCAGACAAGGCCAAACTATTTGCCAAGAACTTTGCAGCTAATTCTACCCTATGCGACGAAGGCCATCAACTCCCCATATTTCCTCCTATAACACAGAACACGCTAGGTAACATACAAATATCTGTGCATGAGGTCACCAAGCTAATCAAGAACCTTGATTCCAGTAAAGCAACTGGCCCTGACGGCATCCCAATTATAAAAAAAACTTCAACCAGAACTTGCTCCCATCCTTACGAAACTGTTTAAGCGTGGCCTTAAGGAGAAGTGCTTTCCAACAGCCTGGAAAATCTGTATTTAAGAACTCGGGTGATAAGTCATCTCCCTCTCAGTACAGACCAATAAGTCTCCTGTGTGTCAATGGATGCCAGATGGGGTTCAGAGCGTTGATGATGTAAAGATAGGAGTTTGGTTTTAGATGCATTAAAGGTAACCAGCCACGTCTGCTCCCACTGAACCACTCGTTCGAGATCAGAGGAGAGAGAATCAGAGAGCTTTGTCATTTACAGCCTTTGATATGTTGGCATCAATTGAAATGGATGGCTCTCGTCTAGGAGAAGCCCCATGTTTTGACAAGCTTCTGGGCTTGACCTTCACTCCTGATCTGAAATGGAACATGTATATCAAGTCTGTTGCCAAGGTCGCTGGAAAGATGGTGGGATCCTTCTACCGCTCCAGAAGATATCTCACTACTGATGCAATTCTCTATCTATATAAAAGCCAAGTACGTCCAAGGATGGAATACTGCTGCCACATCTGGGCAGGAGCTGCTAAAAGCAGTCTATCCTGCCTTGACAGAGTACAAAATAGACTTCGTGGCTTAGTGGGGAATGCCCTTTTCTCTTCCCTGAAGCCTCTCTCCCACAGAAGAGACGTTGCAAGCCTATCCTTGTTTTATCGTTATTTCCATGGCAGGTGCTCGTCTGAACTCCAATCTCTGGTCCCCCCTCGTCAATTTTTTACGAAAAACACTCGTCTAGCTGAATCTACTGTCAAAAACTTTCCACACTCTTTATCTATGCCTAAATCAAAACGTAGATTTCATGAATAAAGCTTCTTTCTTAGAACTGCACGCCTGTGGAACTCTGTTCCGTCTGTCTGCTTCCCACCTGACCACAACCTGGATGTCTTCAAGTCCAACGTAAACAAATTCTTGATGAACCGCCCCCTTAAGTAGACACTTTATTAAATCTCCACACTAACGTACTGTACTTACAATAACCCTTATCCCTGAGTGGCTTCCGGGCCTTGATAAGTGGTGACCACCTTGTAAAAAAAAAAAAAAAAAAAAAAAGTTGGCAGGGGTAGGCAAAGGAAAACATTGGAGGAAGTGAGAAGAATGGACTTGAGAGAAAATGAATAAATACCAGCTATCCAACACGTGTCAGCA
Organism: Euprymna scolopes; assembly: GCF_053919585.1. NCBI lineage: Eukaryota > Metazoa > Mollusca > Cephalopoda > Sepiida > Sepiolidae > Euprymna > Euprymna scolopes. The sequence continues at coordinate 49,023,366 of NC_136488.1, forward strand.
TCTGAAATGGAAGTTAAACTGAATATGATGAATGTGAACTGCGAAATATTCTTTCTGCATAAACATGTGAATGATATCGACAACTTGAAAATGATATGTGTACGAAAGAGTATATTGTCGGGTAAGAATAATTGTTAGATCTTGTAAGAATTAATTATATTTAAATAGAAATAAACGTTGGATTAATATTAAAAAATATTGCAAAAAAGTTTGTTTTTTTTTTTCGTAGCTATGAGTTGAATAGTAGGGTAGACTAAACTCATTCTTTGACAAGTGAGTTTGTTTTATGGAAGGAAAACTATGTAATCACTAGTGATGGGACGATTCCAAAATTTTTCCCGATTCCGATACAATTTCAGATTCCTTTAAAAATTTCCGATTCCAATCTGATTCCCGATTCCGATTCTTTTAAAATTTATACATATTTAATTAGAGATTTGTTTTGTTTTTGTTTTGTTTCTTTCGTAAATTTTCAAATTATTACATAAAACTTCTGGGTAATGTCCACGTATATTTTTTATCAATGTTTGCTCTGTAATTGATTAAAAATTATAAGACAACAAAACATTTATTTTGATTTTAAAACAAAGCTATATTGTATCAGTTCGTATTTACTGTATAACATGCTACTTACATAAATAGATAAATACTTGAAAATATTCGAAGATTGGTAGGAAAAATAAGAAAACTATGTAAGACAACATATTTAACAACGCCACTTCTCATTGTTACGAACGAATTTCTAAATAATAATGTTTCTATTTAGAAAAACATTTTTAACGTGAGATTGCGTGAGCTTTCTGTGCCTTCTCTCTATGAATGAACTAAAATTTTATTTTAATTACAAAAATTTGGTAGGTTATTAAATTGATTTACTTTGCTATAAAAACTAAACAAAAACAAAACGAAGTGCAAATGGTGACGATGATGATGACAACAACAATGACGACTTTGTAGATTAACACGCAGCTAAATCCTGATTCCAAAATGAAATATTACTTTTATAGATTGCGTGTTAGAACATTTTTTTAAATTGACGGGAAGAAAAGCGATCATGGTACTTGTGCAGTTTACGTCCCTCATTAAAAAAACGACAATTTCAAAAAACAATTATATTCTACGTACCCGTTATTGAATGAAGTTCTAAAAAAATTTCACTTAATTTCATCAAGTAGTTTTGTTTTTACAGCTTGTTTTCAATCTCGGGAACATGAAATTCTCTAATAAATCGCTTAATTGATATCAAAGAAAAGTAATCCATTATATTTCGACCAAAATCAATGCTAATGGCGTAGTTTAGATTGACTGTTTCGAATGCCTCGAATGAATGCTTTTAGCAATAAAAACAAAACTACTTGATGAAATTAAGTGAAATTTTTTATGAGAACTTCATTCCATAATGGATACGTAGAATATAATTTTTTTTTTTTTTTTTTTTTTTTTTAAATTTTCGTTTTTTAATGGGGGACGTAAACTGCACAAGTACCGTGATCATTTTAGAATTTAGAGTGTAAGATCAGTTTCAGATATAAATGTAACGTAAAATGATCATCGTTTCTGACCACCCTAATTCTTTATGGATGTTAACTAAATTGTTTCCCACTAAATTAAGTTTGATTTGCGACGTTGTAAAACCATGTGTAATCGCTTAAAAAGTAGACACCCCCCTCCTCCAACAAGCGCACATAATTTAAAATTGGTAACACACTACAATGTTTTGGAAAAGCAGCTCATTTTACGTTAAATTTATTTGTGAAATTGACCCTCTATTTTAAATTCCTAATCGTTTTATATTTATCTTTTTATAATCATGAGTGTTTATAGGCAATGTTTATATTTCATTTTTAAATAGTTACGTGCAAAACGGTACGAAGATGTAAATAATGTATTCTCGTGAAATTATCTGTGTTTTTTATTCCGTTTTCATTTTTCGCCCATCGCAATTATAACTTTTTGTTGCGAAAAGAAAAGTTCGATTCTCCATTTTATAAATGATACAGCCCTTTTCTACTACTAACCCTAAGTCCATGATAATACAAAAAATATAGAGTTGGATTCTCTATATTAAAAACCGACCTTGTGTCTAACACTACATTCGGGTAGGGGACGACAAGTAAATAGAATCACATGTAAACTAACTCACACACCCAAGACAAAATGAGATTCTATATTTTTAGGCGATTATGTGAACATATTAAAAAAAACAAAAAAAAAAACAACTAATTTAAAATTTAGAGTGGGATCAGTTTAGTATATATATTTAAAGTAAAATCATCTTCATTTTCAGGCCATTATAAATTATGATTGTTCATTAAATTCTTTTACAACTTACCCTAAATTAAACTGGTAAGTTCATAAAACCCGCAAATTATCACTTAAAAAGTAACCTCCCACATACACAAACGCACAGAATTTACATATTATAGCAATCTTTGGTTAACTGTCCTTAAACGTTAGAATTACTTGGATATGGAGGCTCATTTTCTGTTAAATTTACCTGTAAAACAGACACTATAAATTTTCAAATTTATTATTTTTTTGCTTCTCGTCTGGTGGATGATTTTTCAGAATAAGAAAGGAAGAAAAGGGGGCGAAATAAATGAGTACACAACGAATAAATGTTACGAAAAACAAGCGAAGCTACATTTTCAACTACCTGGATAATTTTTTTTCATTTTTGCACTTTAACTTATTTTAAAGTGTTTTTTTAACTTAAAATAATGGTAGTGTAAAGCCTATTGAGTTAAAACAAAATAAAAATGGTGATATTATTTAAGCCATATTCGAGCCTCGATAATAGCTCAGAAATCAGAAATCAAAGTACTGATAGAAACGCACCCAAGAAATGTCACTATTTTCACCCGATGTTATGTGAGAACAAGAAAAAAGGCCGACATACGACTTTTAACTCTCGATAATGACTCAAAAATAAAAAATTAAACAATATACTAGTAGAAACCCGCCCAATAAATGTTACCAAAGGCAAGATAAGTTACACTTCTACCTAACAAAAGAATATATTTGACTTTTACAAAAACAACAAAAACAATTCGAACTTTTGTATCACATTAAAATAAATATTAAACAAAAATAAAGTAAAAATATGCTGGTAATTAATTTTCAAATCATGAAACACATTTTGAATATCTTTAAAATAGTTATTTAAAAATACACTTACATTTTCAAATACTTTCAGTTAGTGGTCTAGCTTTTTATTTTCTTATATAGGGGGGTGAGATTGGTGGGCTCTAGATGGCATTGGCGCCGCCATAGGAATCCCTAAGTATAAACATAAATGATACCGGCAGAATCAAAGAAAATCACTTGGAAGCATGACATTTCACGAGTTCATTTCAAATTCAATTCAAGGCCAATCCTTTTCACACCTTTCGCCATTCCTTGTCATATTTGCCAATGCCGAGTAAGTGAGCGGACAAAAACCCAACCGGACAAAATCCAACATTATTATATTCTACTTTTGATTTAATTAGCAATAATGTTTGATATTATTTTTCTTGACAAAATATTTCTTTAAATTTAAATAATTTTTTCAATACCTTGCAAATAAACTGCATTCTTCTAAAGGTTATCTAGCGAATTTTCGCAAAGTTTCAAGTTTTATTTTGTTTATTTTACGCAGATAAAATAAATTTAGATCTTCTTTTAATATTATTATGATCTATAGAGGTTAGTTTTACTAATAGTTTAAAAGGAATAAATATTTATCAACGGTATCAGCAATGAAAAATTAACATAATAAAATAGTAAAAGAATCGGTTTTGGAATCGGAAATTAGGCACAAATTTTTCCGATTCCGATGAATCGGTACAACACAAGTAATCACACATCATGGTAATTTTTCCTCTTCTAACTCATTTGACTCTGTCTATTGGTTTTCATCAATTTGCTGTTTTGATATCTCATTCCTACTCCAGTAGCTTTTTCCTACTCATTGTAATATAATTACCTACTCCAGTAGCTTTTTTCTAAGAACTGCAGGCTTGTGAAACTCTGTTCTTGCTGATTTTAACTCCTACCTTATACCCTAGGTCTTTACAAGATTAAGATCAGTAGGAATCTCTTGTCTTTGCAATAATCATCTTTTGTTTTTGTTAGCTCCTTACAAGTAGCTTCTTGCCTTGTCTAGAGCAATTTTCGTAAAAGAAATCTAGTAACCTAACACACTTATGTCAGTCTCCTTGAAAAGCTACTAATAAAAGCATAATTGCTTGCAGAGGTATGGGTTACCAAATCTTCGGTTGTAAGTTAGAGGATAAAAAGAATATAAATTTATCTTCATCTCTTAAGTTTGATGTTTTGATTTTAATGTTTTTCTTTTTCTTTTCAGTTACCATTTACGTAAGAAAATCCACGTCCCAAAATGGAGAGCCTTTATCACCAAACAAACAAATTGATTCAAGAAGTCCAGAATGATCTGTCCCAGTTGGAACGGGCAACGGGTCAGAATGTCCACATTGTGGAAAATGAAATTCAAGCACACATTGACATGATCACAAGCCATTGCGAACGGTTGGACATGTTGGTCAATAAAGAGCCGGTCAGTCGAAGGGCCAATGCAAAAATGCGAGTTGATCAGCTCAAGTATGACTGCCAACACTTGCAGGCAGCAATGAGACAGTTACAACACAAACGGTAAATAAGTTTCTTAGCTTCTTGACATTGCAAACCATCGCATAAATTCTGTTCTGAACACAGGAAATTTTAAGATTTTACGATTACAAATGGAGAAACTGGTTGCAGCTTTTTATTGATCTTCTGTTCGTTCCCCATCCATATCATCTTCCCCTCCCCCATATCTCTATCCTCCTATTCATTTGTTCCATCTCATGTCTCCTCCTCTTTATCTTCCTCGTCCTTTTAGTCATCTTCCTTTTCTTTGTCTGCTTATTAATCTTTCCAAGATATTTGGGCCTCTGGCTCCTTCCTCGTCATTTTTAGCTTCCCATTTCCTCATTCAGTGTCTTTACCTTCCTCTTCTTTCTTCACTGCATTTTTCTCATCCTCAATCCATTTTCTTTCCTCACAATGACTTTGCTTTTCCTTCTCTTTTTCAGCATCATTCTCATCTACCCTTCTTTTTGCCCCTTTGTACAGTTATTATTCTTTTGGACAACAGAAACAAAAAATCAAATTTTGGAAGAACTTCCTCTTTTCCTTATTGTAAAAACAAAAAAAAAAAGAAAAACATTTTTTTAATCACTTCAATCACATGACATGGAAAAAGAAATCTTTTTTTATTAGGTTTGCTTTTGTTATAGTTAAGATTGTCTGCTCTTTTTATTTCCGGTTTCTGCTGTCCATTTCGTTGGATAATTAATCATGATAAAGCAGACAAGGAAGCCATTCATACTATGGGGAAAGCAGGGAAGGGTTTTACCATATTTTGGTTGTCACTGTCATCCCATCTGCAGAGTAGACATGGGAAGTCAAAAAGAGCAGACAATCTTAAGTATAACCTAGTAGCATTTTTTTTTTTTTTTTTTTTTTTTTTTTTTGTGCAATGTTGAAGTTACTTGTCATGAGATTTAGCTTCATAACCTTAAAACACAATTGTTTTGTCATGAAAATCATTCCACAATAATAGGTTGTTGAAATAGAACAAACAAACAAAAAAAAAAATAGATACCTAAAGTATACTTATAAGTATGTGGACATTTAACATCAATCAATTGGACTATTTTTTATATATAAAGAAACTAAGACGTTTTATTAAATTTTATTCTACATGAGTAAGTTTATTTTTTCTATTATAATTTAAGAAAAATCTGCTATTTAGGTAGAATGTTTATGAAATCGAAATTCTAACCCAGGAATAAAGTCTAGTGGTAATATCCCTTGAGAGCGTATGGTGGTTATATGAGAAAATAAAGCTGTGTACGCATTATAAATGTTTCTTTTCTGTTGTATGTTATACATTAGTACATTAGGGGTCATTTTGATTTAAAAGTTCATCTACTGCACCTATCTTAACTAGAGAAAATCATGATTAAAATGTGTATGTCTCGTGTAAATAACTAACGATGAATATCTAATATGGCCGACCAGACGGGTGATCAAAAAGTCAGATCGAGCGTACCGGAAAACGAAATGAGACCAAATTGACCAATGGCCTTTTTTTTTTGTTTTTGTTATCAAAATTCAAGCATGTTTGTCATTTTTTTTTCCTATAAGTTGTTTTTCTATATCAATGCAAATTACTTAAAACCTTTTACAAAAAAACCAAAAAAAAAAACCCTCATCTTTGAATGCCGATTAAATCCCGCCCCCCTCAAATTTCAGTACACAGCCACCACTTTGGTTGATTTTGGAATAATGTGTTTGGAAAAATCCGTATAGGTTGTATGTAGTATATGATAAACGACTCGCATAAAATGTTTTTGATTATTTAGACTCCTGTTTTCATCAGTTTTTATTTTTCGAATGATGAGAATGGCATTCCAGATGAGAATGGTAGCCCGAATGATACAAATTATCCTCATCTCAAAAATTCCAAAACAAAATATTTTATTCCTAACTTTGACTGACAATCAAGTAAATTAATTTTAAAATAAAATATTTTCTAATTATGTAATATTATTGCTGTTTTTTTTTTTTAGTTTTTTTTTATTGCATTTTCACCCCAAACAAGGCACATTGCCACTTTGTTGTAGGGGGCTACTATCAGGGGCATAAGCATCAGGGGTACTGTGTAGGAAGTTGGGCAGCAAGATGTCGGTTCACGTTACACTTGAACTTTTGCATGTCAGTACAGTTGGGGAAGCAGGGACCCGGAAGGGAATTCCAAAGTCTAGCTGTTCTGGGGAAGAAACTACTGGAGTAGAAGGCTCTCTTGCATCTAGGGATCTCTTCTGTGAAGGGGTGGGATTCAGCTGCTTGTTGGGTTTGTTGGGGTATTTACATTGAGGGGGCACAAGTGCTTGCAGTTCGTCAGAGCATTCACTGTTAAAGTACTTGTAGAACAGGCAGAGGGATGCAACATTTCGGCGATGGGACAGAGGCTGAAGTTTAGCTGACAGTTCAGGACCTATCAGATTGGCGACTCTCTTTTGAACCTTGTCTAGGAGCGAGAGACTAGTGGCAGATGCACCAGCCCAAATATGACAACAATACTCTATACATGGGAGAATGGTGGCCTTATAGAGGTATAGGATACTTTCAGGCGTTAATAGCTTTGTAGCACGGTAGAGAGAACCCACCTTCTTCGCAGCGGTCCTGGCAATGTTCTCAATGTAATTGTTCCAACTCATGTTCCTGTGAACGTTAGGCCGAGGAGTTTAAAAGATGTACTTTCAGTTAAAAAGTCATTGGCCATTGCTATTGGCGGTAGGGAAGGTTTCTTATAATTATTGAAGGAAACAAGTTTAGTCTTGGCATCCATTTTTGTCCCCCTTCCACTACGGATCGGAGGTCTTCCTCTAATGTTTCTGCCATTTCTTTAGATATGTGTTCATTTGTTTTCCTGTCGTGTCTGTTATAGAGTGTGGTGTCGTTAGCATACATACCCATCTCACAGACAATTTTGTCAGGGAGGTTATTTATGAATATTAGGTATAACAGAGATCCAAGGAAAGACCCCTGAGGCACTCCCGCATTTATATCATATTGTTTGGATGTACGACCATCAAGGACAACCTGGGTTTTTTCTCTTATCTAAGAAGGATCTAATTATGTTATGTATTCTTCCAGTGATGCCGTATGATCTGATTTTCTTGAGAAGACCCTCATGCCATACCCTGTCAAAAGCCTTAGATATATCTAAAGCTACCGCTCTACCCTCCCCCGCTTTGTCTAGTGACTGGTATATATGATCTGAGATTACAGTTAGAATGTCTGCTGTGGAACGGGCTTGCCTAAATCCATATTGTTGGTCAGTCAGAAGTTTAGCATCTGTGAGGTGATGGACTAGAGCTTGGTTAATTATGGTCTCAAATATTTTGGCGAAAAGTGGGAGGAGGCTAATGAGGCGATAATTTACTGGGTCAGTTCTTTCGCCAGAATTCTTGAAAACTACAGAAGCAGTTTTCCAGCAGGCAGGAAAACAAGATTCATTATGGCATTTGTTGTAAAGTTTGGAGAGAACTGGGGCTAGTTCGGCAGCACACTTTTTTAATAGCACAGCCAGGATGAGATCAGGTCCATATGCTTTTGCAGTGTCAAGATTTCTTATGATAGCATGCACCTGAGAAGGGGTGATTTTTCAGATCGTCTAGTGTGGTGTCTGTCTGCAAAGGAAAGTCAAGGAGTGGTTAATAGAGTCCAGTGTGAAGTTGGAGGCAAACCATCTGGCAAGCATGTTAGCCTTCTCAGTTGCAGAGCAAACAACCTCATGATTGTTGGATAGTGGGGGAATTGTTGATTGCCCATTATTTACTACACTGTTGTAGATTTTCCAAAAGTCTCGGGTTCCTAATTTCTGTGCTTCAATGCGTTTTTGGGTGGTTTCAGTAAATTCTCTCTTAGCTGTCGCTATTTCTTTCTTAGTTATTTCTGGCTTCTATGTACTTCTGTCTGTTTGAACTGGACTTATGTCGGTTAAATTTGTGGTACGCATGCTGCCTTTGCACTATGGCAGCTACACAAGTTGAAGTGAACCATTGGGGAGAGTCGGGTTTGCTATGGAATTTGCGTGTGGGAACATGTGCTTCAATTGCTGCTTTGAACCATTCAGTGGTCTCATTTGCGCAATGTTCAGCAGGAAGTGAAAAGATATTTTGCCATGGAGCATCCCTGATGAGGTCCCTGATGGCTTGCCAGTCAGCCTTTTTATAATATCTCGTTGTTTTGAGCAGTGGCTCTTCAGTTTTTGGCTCTACAGTTTAGGGCGATTTCAACCATTACCATTGCATGATCGGCATTCCCAAGAGGGCATTCGTTACAGTCATCAGGAACTGTGGTCAGAAACAGATCTAGAAGTGATACATGTTGTTCTTGCTGGTCTGGGAAATGGGTTGGAAACGTAACCATCTGTGATAGGGAATGAGATGTTACTTGAAATAACAAAATCAAAATTGATATTTTCAACATTTTCTGTATAAAATTCCTGAGAAACGGGAAATCTGTATGGAATTTGATATTGTGTATTAAATAAAATAAAATACTTTTCTGTGTTTAATTATAAAAAAAATAATAGAATTTTTCCCTAAATAGTAAAAAAAAAAAAAAAAAAAAAATTCAGGGTTTTTTGTTTTCTCATTTTTCTTATTTTATTTCCTTTCATTTTCTTTTTTCTTTTTTCATTGTTTTTATTTCCTGTTTTTTTTTCTTTTTGTCCTATTTTTTCTTTCTTTTCTTTTCTCCTTTTTTTTCTCTTTAATTTTAAATTTCAAATAGTAAGTTTTAATCGTTTCCTTAAATGATGATACAAGCTCAAAAAATAGAATCCAGTCTCAAGTTTTATCTCCTTAACAAACAACGAATCTGAGCTAGCAAAGCTTTGGAATGTAAGGATTTCTTTAAAAGAAATCAAAATTTTGATAAACAAACTTTTTATTCACTTTTCATAAGATTTAAAAACAAAATTTATCTACTTTTAGGTATCAACGTGAAGAGGAAGACAGAGACCGTACAGCATTGTTGTCACGCAAATTCACACCCAATGAACAGGACACATCAATTGAAATGGATCATGCCTTGAGGCACAATACACAATTGCAGAATTCCCACCGTGGCTTAGATGACCTGCTTGTGGCCGGCAGCAGTGTTTTGGGGAGTTTGCGCGAACAAACGGTCACATTGAAAGGCACCCGAAAGAAGATACTGGATATTGCTAACATGCTCGGATTGTCCAATACAGTGATGCGGTTGATTGAGAAACGGACGTCACAGGACAAGATCATCCTTTTCATTGGCATGATTGTCACTGTACTAATCATGTACATAGTCGTTGCCTACCTCATCTGATATGCCACGCTTTCCTTCGTACGGAAGAGGATTGCTGACTTCCACTCGACTTTTTTGGCACCAAAGAATTTCCTGCAAAAGTCTAGATTTTGGCCCTAATTAATCTGTTCTATAAATGAAATTGACTTCCTGTGAATAATCGATCGAAATCAAAACAAACTTGTACACATATTTGTGATGAAGAAATTCTCCATAGTTGGGTGGCCTTGGTGTCAATTTAATGTTGCAGAAAATGACGTGTTTTTTTTTTGTTGTTTTTTCAAAAATGTTTGTGCATTATAAGTGGATTTCTAAAAAAAAAAAAAAAATCAAAATAATGCATTTTAAATAAAAACACTAGTACTTGCATGTCATGTTGAAATTTGTAAAAATTATGAAAAATGATCTTAAAAATACAATTTGTCAAATAATGCAATTTAAATTTTTTTAATAGCAAAAATTTTTTTTTATTGAAGGAGATAAGTCAGTTTGTTATAAAGAATTACGTATTGCAAACTGAGTCAATCCATTGTTTTCCCGATTTCAAATTAGAAAATGGCAGATTCATAATATACGATAATATATTTTTATTTGAACTTATTTTTCTACTCAATCGTTTTTTTTTATTTTAATTTTTAATTTTGACATGACAGGTAAGTACCTACTAGTGTTTTTACTTTAAATGCATTATTTTGATTATTTTCTTTTTAGATATCCACTTACAATGCACAAGCACCAAAGAATTTAATGAAATGTCCAGAATTCCACAAATATTGAAATCCAAATTTTTTTCAGCTTCAGATGTTCAGAAGAAACTTTTGGTGAGGGTACTCTTTTCCGAATTGCAGCTTTCAGTCTGAGAATCATTCCTGATTTTGGAAAGTCTCCCCATCTTTCCTCCAAACTCCTTATCCTTTGTTAACTTCTCTACCTTTCCTCTTTGTTGACTGTTCCTTTCATTTTTTTTTTTTTTTTTTTTTTTTTTTTTATATATATATACAGAAATATATTGACTGAAACATTTGCTGCACTTGTTTAACTTTGTCAAAACATTGACCAAATTTGACTTGATTGAAAAACAAAAACAATCGGTTGGGGGGGCGGATAATATTTTGAAAAACTTTGTAATAAAATAATTAAATAACTGAAATAAAGAAAACTTAAGTTAAAATATATTTTTTGTCTTTTTTTCCTGTGATCAAAACAAATAAAAATGAATGTCACAAAAATTTAAATCCAACTTTCAAAAGAAAATGCTGATAATTTTTTTTTTTTTTTTCTTTTTTTACCCCAAACAAGACATATTGCCACATGGACGTAGGGGCTACTATTTGTGATTTTGACATATGTAAACTTCTGCAAGTTACTATAGTCAGGGAAACAGGAAACGGTGAAGGAATCCCAGTCTAGCAATTCAAGAAAAGAAATTATTAGAGTAGTAGGCTTTCCAGCATCGTGACCTCTACAGTGAAGGGGTGGAATTTTGCTGCTTATTGGGTTAATTGAGGGTATTTACCTCGAGTGGGGAGTACACGTGCTTTAAGTTCATTGGAGAAGTTTGGTTAAAAGTGCGAAACCTATTAGGTTGGAAACTTGTTTTAACAGTTTAAGAGTGAGATACTAGGAACTATAAAAATGGCTGTCTCAAAAGGTCTTCCTAAAATAAATGGGCTTTTTTGTGTGGTTGAAATAACGGCAGGTTACAATTGCCTCCTCTTCTGTTGTGATCTAATCAGGTCACTTCAACAAATTAGAATATTGTTGAATATTCTAACTTAATTTGTCATAGTGATTGGACAACGTGGTTTATAATGTATACAAAGAATGTTGAACAATCATCATAATGTGAATTTATTGGTTGATTGGTTGCATCATAAATTTCAATTACTAGGCCCTAAGTGGGTATCCACAAGCCACTGCTTTTATAAACCAATTGTTAACCTAATTATCTTAAATACAGCTCTTTCTCCTAACATGTAATCTTGTTCAACCAATCAGATCCTTTAATATCTGTTAGCTTCTTCTACAATCTGTTGAAGCACACAAGGAATTCCAGAAAAATGTGTTTTTTTTGTTTTTTTTTTTAAAAAGGCAGCACAACTGACTGCAGACAGCTGTTTTTTTCCAACTCGCTAAAGAGGTGTATGAACAACAACAGTCAACATTTGCTCCTCTTTAGTTGAAAGATGAGAGACTCCTCATAACTCAACCTCAAGACATCCAAGCATGATGGTTTGGACATTACCAATAACTTCTCAATAACCACCTAATTGTGGATGTGTCTGTGCTGAATGCCATTAAATAATGTGAAATGATTCTTTCCTAGGATGAAAGTAATGAACAACAACGAAGCATATAACATGGTCGTCTTCAAGTCTAATGTGAATAAATTCCCATTTAGTCATCCATTTAGATAATCTAATCCTTGAGTGCCCTCTGGGCCGTGTATAAATGGTAACCCTTTAAATCTGGAATAGATAGTATAACTGGAGATATGGCAGTCTGGTGGAAACAAAATAGTTCATCTTTAGGAGCAGGTCATTAGCGATGTGTAGGAACATGACGTTTCACAAGGTTGGAAAGATGCAGTTCTTGTGTCATTGCACAAGAAAGGCTCAAAAGTCAGACTCTGTAAATTTCAGAGACATTCTGTTGCTCTGAGTAGTAAGGTCTAATCTACAATCATAAACAGGTTGATTCGGACACTCATTGACAACATTTTTCCTAAAGTGCAGTGTGGCTTTCTGGCTAACCATGGGACAATAGACATGATCTTCAGTATTTAGTAGCTGTAGGGAAAATGAAGGGAACAAAACCTTCCACTGTACGTGTTCTTTATTGACATGTCAAAAGCATTTGTCCCCATGAACAGATCAACTCTTTGGAAGGTTCTATCAAAGCTGGGTTGTCCTGAAAAGTTTGTGGATCTGATTCGTTCCCTCCATGATTGTATAAAAGCTTAACTAAGTCTGAATGGAAATCTTTCTGAAGAAATACTGATTGAAAATAGAGAAAAGCAAGGCTACGTTTCTATGCCCGCATTTTTCACTATTTTGCGATAGTTTTTATTCTTACATTCTGTAACTGGTATCTATGTCGAATATTGAACACCTGGAAAATTATTCGATCTTGGTAGACTGTCAGCACACATAAGTTTTCCCCCCGTTGACCAGGAAACTTATCTATGCCAATGATTGCAACATTATAATGTACTCCATCAATAAACTGCAACATTTCATGGATCTTTTTGCACTGGCAAGTGGATCTATTGGTTTGGAGATCAACATCACGAAGACTTATGATGCGCAACTATTTTTTTACAAAAAAGTCACCACTTATCAAGGCCTGGAGGTCACTTGAGGATAAGGGTTAATGGGTATAGATTAGTCAATGGGATTATAGCATAGTAATCATAAGTAGTGCAAATTTTGTGAATTGGATACTTAGGAGGACGATTCATCAAGATCTTGTTTACGTTGGACTTGAAGGAAATCAAATTGTAGTCAACTAGAAAGCAGGCAAACGGAAGAGAGTTCCACAGGCGTGCAGTTCTAAGAAAGAAGCTTTGTTCATGGAATGTACATTTAGGTTTAGGCACAGATAAAGAGTGTGGGAAATTGTTGATAGTGGTTCTGGCTAGACGAGTGTATTTTGTGTAAGATTGGCAAGGGGGACCATATATTGAAGCTCAGACGAGCAGTTGCCATGAAAATAACGATAAAGCAGAGACAGGCTCGCAACGTCTCTTCTGTGGAGAAAGAGATTGCAGGGAAGAGAAAAGGGCGTCCCCCACTTATGTGGCATGACTGCCTAGGGGAGCGACATTGCTCCCCATTTGGGACATTAAGACCCCCTAAAACACTGAGTAATGCCAGGTAATTATGCTGATATTCTCTGCTAAGCATTACTTGGATGCCTGGATAGCAGTGGGTAACCTATCTGAAGGGATGAATTTATTGCGTTTTTATAGCACAGACATATATTTTATTGTTTGAGAAAAGTGACAAGATGTCAGATTAAAGTTAGAATGAAATCATACATTCGTTCTTGGCCCAACGAACCCGTGCTCAGGATGCCTGGCTTTCTGAGTGCGAGAGGTCAAAGTGTTAACCTTCTAAGCGTGTGAATAATTTTGAGTTCTGATCCCAGATTCGCAACCTATGGAAGTTCTGTTAGGTTTGCACACACGCAAGATCCGAGAATTCCCCGAGTGACGTGATTGATCTAGCAGATTACCCCAACCAACCCTTTCCCTTGGAATATAAGCAAATGCCCAAGTTAAAATAATCAGATCAAAGCCGAATCTCGAGAGAAACACACGCACCCCCAGAAAATGCCACCCATCCCCCTTTCTCCATTACGGTCGCCTTTGTGGAGAATGAAGAATAAGATTTTGGACTGTTTTTTGGGATAATCGAACTGAACAATTGTACATATCTAAAACATCTGTAATTTTCATGAATTAACTTGTAGTAGACTAGAACCCTCTGAGTTTGTTTTCTTTTGATTTGCATGAGAAGCTAATTAAATTTCAGTGAACGCTGACATCAGGAACCGACAACGAAACTTGCGAAATGAGAGAATCCTGTTAAGTACTCCCGGAAGAAGATGATCACGGCCATTGCAGTTTCGACAGGGTCAGAGGCCACATCTGACCTGTAGCGGGAGGCTTATACTGTTGCCGTGTTTCAAGGATAAAAGACCCTGGATGGACTTGTAAACACAACGTCGGATTTAATCACTAAGCAATCACTATAAGTAACGTCTTACAGTGGGGCTGTTTTGATAAAAAATAATAGACTCTGAGAAAAGAGGGAGAAAGAAAGAAGAAAAAGGACTTGAGAAAATATATCACAGGCAATGACAAAAAAAAGGAGAAAATATATTATAGAGAGAGAGACTAAAAATACTGAAAAAAAAATTAAAAACACAGATAAAAGAAAGACATAAATAAAAGTGAACTGATTGCTGAAAATACAAAAAAAAAAAATGAAAACGATAAGATAGACAGTGTAGGAAGACTCAAAAAAGAGAGAGGAAAACGAAGAAAACCGAAGAGACAGAAAGATACAAGAAAAGTCAACCCGGGAAGGTGACATTTTTTTTTTTTTTTTTAGTTTCTTTCTTGCTATCTAAATGACCTGTTATGGCTTCTCGGCGATAATGAAAGAGAGAGAGAGAGAGAGAGAGAGAGAGAAAGAAAGGGGTGCATTGTTAAAATCGAAACTGTTTGTGTCTGTTGATGAAATAGTAGTTGACACATTAACAAGAGAGAAAGAGACAGACGCGTAGCGTGTGCGCGGAATTGAATTACAAACGAGCGTGTTGGCTTACATTGAAAAAAAAAAGAGAGTTAAAAGAGAGAGAAAAAAAGAGAGAGGGTGATGTGTGAGAAAAAGGTAGATTTTAAGGAGATATTTGTGTAGTTTTCCTTGGTTGATTACATTGTATTATATTTGAGTTTTTGGTTGTTGTAGGATGTAAAAGAGATAAACAAAAATAACAATAAAATAAAAAATAAATAAAAGAATGTTGAGCAATGACGTAAAATGATGTTGTGTTAACTCCGATTCTCGTGTTTAAGGGATAACGAGATGGATCTCGTTATGTGGGCATTTTAAGAGCAATAGGGTGGTGGCGTTAGATGGCAGAGGTTACAATGGGAATGGCTGTCAATGACGAAAGAGAGAAGGCATTAGCAGTTCGCTCGAGGATGTTGGTTGACAAAGACGTCAAGACAGGAGTCAGCAAAGGCAGTCCGATAAGATTTCAGGAGGCTCTGAAAATTAGCTTGACTCTGAAAGATGTCACAAGAGGTTGCCAATGGACAATCAGGAAAATCCTGAATGACCAGCGGTCGAAGTCAAGAGAAAAGTTTAAGAGGATTCCTGAAAACGGGGGTGGGGGCGATAAATCAAAGGTGTGATGATCACATGGTGAGGCGCCGGTTAGGCGTCACTAGAAAATGGGATGATATGTGGTCTCATAACCCCCCTCCCCAGATGATAGTGCAGATAATAGTGACCTACGGCTTGAGGGGATGACCTATGTACCTTTTAACCTGGGAGACCAAGGGGGGACGAATGAAAGTTTACGTAGCAAAGAAATTAAGAAAAGAGCTTGGTAATGACTGGCTACAAAGTCAGGGAGCGAGGGTCAGTTTTGGACCACCCACGCTGACCATTTTACCGGTGTAAAATAACACTGCCCATAGTGTCCGAGCCAAACTTCCTCTTGGACGAGATAGACTTTTGATACGATTTGGCATTAGAAACCGCGTAGAGAAAGAAAGAGGGAAGGAGAAGACAAAACAACCCCCGTGTATGGGAGCGGGAGTGAGTGGATGTGTGTGTGGGTCGTCAGACATGCTAGCTAACGCTGGGTAATGTCAGTGGGAGGTTGGGGGAATCTCGCGTCGTGATCGCCTCCCACTGTAGCATACTCCTCCTCCCCCGCTTCCGTTTCCGGGATAAAAAGATTAGCAAATCATTTCTTCTTCTTCTAAAAAAAAGATTTATTATAATCTGCAGATATAGCTAAGTGGAAGAGCATTAGACTACAGATGGAATGCTCCTCTGGTGTACCTCACCATTTTATTTTAATTTTTTTTTTTTCTTATTAATGAGTTCAATTTATGATAAAAGAAAAGCTGCCATTTAAAATCACCACAAATCACTTCTTCATTTTCACATTTTAAGATTAAACATTAATCAGAAGTGGCTTTTCTAGGGCATTCATCAGCAAGCCCAAATATCAGCTGACGTGATACTATAAACAAACACAGAGGGAATTTGATGAATTATTTATTTATTTATTTTTTGCGAATTAAATTATTCCTCGTAATATATAATATTCAATAGAGGATTTTCTATAATAATACATACGCAATTTGCATACATCAAAATATCATGTTTAAGCGTATTGTACGACTGGGTAATGCCGAGCTGCCAGCTAGCGAACAATAAATATTACATATATTTAGTGAACAATATGCAAAAAGTTTGTAATTCAAGGGAAGCAATTCTATTTGATTTCTATCTAAAAAAAAAAATAATAATAATGAAAATGAATCAGTTTCTTCCCTTGGATTTTGAAATCTTCGTATTTGTATCAAAATTGCAATTCAGAAAAATATTTTAAATTATGCTTTAAAATAATGCAATTCAGAAAAATATTTTAAATTATGCTTTAAAATAATGCAATTCAGAAAAATATTTTAAATTATGCTTTAAAATCTCATTCTGAATAAAAAAAAACGCCATTTTTTGCTGTCCCCAGAGCAATAAATAAATGCAGAAATAATTGTTATAAATCATATTCATAAATATTAAATATTGTTTATCGATTCATTCTTTTTAATTCTCTCATAATATTTTTCAGTTTTTCATTATTCAACTGACAATCCATCAATCTCATCCTCGCATTTATTTTAGCCATAATGTGATTATTTGATAGTTAATTATCAAAGAATCAAATAAAACACACTTTGTTTTAAATAGGATTCACACTGAAAATAAAAATTAAATAAAATAAAACAAAAAAATGTTTTTTTAATTCACAATTTTTTTTAGTATTTTTCCTCACGGATTTCATTCAATATGTATTTACAAAGCAATAAACTTAGCGGTATATATATATATATATATATATATATATATATATATATATATATATATATATATATATATATATATATATATATATATATATATATATATATATTTAGTGGTAGATTTACATATAAAAAAAATTACCCACATTAAATATAAAAATAAAATATGATTTTTTTGTTACTTGTTCGTGAAATAAAATTAAATTACATGGAAAATATTAACAAGCAATTCACAGAACAAAAAGTTCCTATTTACAATGCCTCCGCACGGGACTGAGTTAGACACCAGGTTATAATTCAAGGGAGGTAATTCTATTTGTCTTTGTTAAAAGCAACATAAGAACCAGAGTTGCCTCCCTTGAGTTTTCAAACCTTGACATTTTAACAAAAATTATTTACATAAAAATTAAGTTTTCCTTTAAAAATCTCTCTCAAACCCAAACAAGCACTAGTTTTACACAACAACAACAGCAACAAAAACAACAACAACAACAACAACAACAACAACAATAATATTATTCAATAATGTTCAAATGTTTACCAGAGCATAAACTTATCTATAAGGTACTTTTCCGCTTAACACCAAATAAGAAATTTGCTGAATTGTTACCTTTTCTGCTTTGTTATTTGATTTTTATTTTCTATCTTCCTTTTTATCAATGCTTCTATTATAATGTCTCCCCATTCCCTCCACTAGTTAACCCTAGAAAAAAATTGATAATTTAATTATATTCGTCCTATTTACTTGTCTTCCCACGAAAGTAAGCACAAGGTCAGTTTTTAATGTAGGTAAAATTCAACTCCCAAAAAGGGGCACTCAGGATTTGTACAATAAATATTGCGTTAGTCTATAAGAAATTGTTCACTGACTAATGTAGAGAAAATTGTGGTGCGACTGCAGTCATGGAGGCGGACTGCTAAGGGTGGCATGTGCGAACTGGAAACCCGACCGACCGGAATAGAATAGACTAAGTGCTACACTTTTTTCTGTGCAAGAAAGCCAAGGAATTAATTATATTGTTTGGTAACGAAATTTTCAAATAAACCCGTATTTCCTAGAAAATCAGGGAAATAATTATTTTCCAAGATACATATTTCTGCTAAAAAATCAATCATACAATTATTTCAGATATTTTTTTCTTTTCTGAGACTTGAATAAAAATAATTTTTGTACTGTCCCTTCTAGATATTCCCAGATAGCTCAAAACAGTGAGAACATTAGGACAACATTAAATGATGTAAAAATAAAAATTATGCTGGTATCGTTTAATTTTTGACCATACGCTTAAAAAAGTTTGTGTAGAAGAATTATTTTCATCTTACATAGTTTAATAACTAACTGCTGCCACCCCAACACCAAAAACACAATGCAAGAACTTTTCTGGTTACGAAAAAAATAAATGAATATAAAACTTTATTTTTCTTTTTTATTCATTTATTAATACTCACTAGGAGTTTTCATACCGGCTATCATCAAATAATTCTCTTTGAGAACAACATGTGGTGTTCCCTGGAGTCTGAGTGACAACAAGTCTCCCCAGATTTGCAGTACTCACCACCTATTTCAATAACCTTCGGAAATTAGTTTGTGTTATCACAATAGCCATTTATTATTGATTTCTCGTTGGTAGCGACCATTGGTCTTCACTGGAATTTGGGCAGCTATAAGCCTCCCCAAGGTCCCAGTCCTCTTTGCACTCATCCAGTAGAGGTTTGTTCAGTGCTTTCTCTCCTCAGTCTTTCTATCCTCCTTGACCCTCCTCCCTTATTTTGTGTGGCGCCAGTTTATGCCGACACTACAGTTTTTTTTTTTTTTTTTTTTTTTTTTTTTTTTTATTATTATTATTATTATTATTATTATTATTATTATTATTATTATTATTTATTTATTTATTTATTTATTTATTTGTTTGTTTATTATTTTACTTTTGAAACTCTCTGAGGATGACTCATTTATATCTGAAATTAAGAAGAAAAATAAAGTCAAGGTTGTCACAGTGGATTGAATCGGTTGAGTGCCAATCGACTGCACAACTAAGAAAAATACTACAAATATTAAAGAAGAGAGAACAAACGCAGATGAATAGTTGTAAAAGAAACATATTTATTTCGCCATAAATACAAGATGAAAATGCAGAGAAATTGGATTCGATCGATGAAGGTTCTGGAAACAAGAACAGGAAATGCTGTATGTGGGGAGCAGCGGAGATTGGATGGACAGGTATGTGGGATGCTGTATAACTGAAAAGGTTGGAGATGTGGAGAATAGATCCTGGACATCATGGAATGACGTCAGAAGGAGATTGATGTGGATGTACCTGAGATGTGATTTGATGTCTCAGATAGGTTCAGTCTGCATGGACGTGGCCAAGAATTGAATTGACAAGAATAGAAGTGAGAAAGTTGGATCTTGGACAGCATGGAATGACGTCACACAGAGATTGCTGTGGACGCCCCTAAGGTATGATAAGATGCCTCAGGTAGGTCCGGTCAATGTGGATGTGAACAAGGGCTGGATCGACAAGATCAGGAGTTGCATGAAAGACTGAATCCTGGAGTTGGGCATCAGCAGTCATTGAAACAGAGAACCGGATGTTGATGGGCTCGAAAATAGAGAGACAGGCATTAACAGGCACTGAACAAGGAGCCGGAGACTGCAGGCCGGAACCACTGATGCAGAAATTAGCTGGTGTCACTGGAGCAGGTGCTGCTGGAAGGAACCGTTTGAAGAGCTGGTGCAGGATGGAGCTGGAACTGCTAGAGCAGATGCTGCTGGAAGAAGCTACAGTTGCTATATAGATAGAGCTGGAGCCAAAGTAGCTGGAAGGTACTGGAAAAATGGGAGTAACCTTGAGCTAGAAAAAGAACTGAAGGAGTTGGAGCAGGAACTGGAATCAGATAGATTAAGCAGGCAGCAAGGTGTGAAAGATTGAATCACATTCTAGTAGTTTGAGAGTTGCTCTGAAATTTGGTTTGCTGCTGCTGTTGTCTTCCGCTTCTGAGATTGATAATTGGGCATGCAGTTGGAGGTGGGGAGCTTCTTTTTTTATCTATTGCCAACCCCCCACCTCATTTTTTATACAATACTTTATTAAAATATGTTATAAAGAATGAAGGGGGGGGCCTTTGAACAATTTGGCATGAGGCCAAAAAAGGGAATGTGGGAGAGAGAAATGGGGGTCGAGTGTCATCCACTTTGTCTATTTCCTAAGCTAGTTTATCACTCACCATAACACCTCATTCACTCTGTGGGCATAAGCTATTGAAAATTCCCCACATGCGTGAATATTTTAAAAAATTTTATTCACAACAACATAATAAACATTTTTCTATACAAAAACAGGAAAAGCAATTTTTTTATTAAGCAAAGCAAAAGCAAAAAAAAATCCAAACATTTATGTATAAACATAAGAAGAAACAAAAATTTGTACATGTAACTAAAAAGGAAAAATGTCGAATGATGGGGATGGGATATGTCTAAGCCTTAAATACACCTCCAAATAAAGAAAAATAACAATAAAAAAAATAAATGAACTAAGCAAAATGTTAGCTATGTTAGTGACAGCCCTCCCAACCTGAAGCTGAAGCACTAACTGTTTTCCGGCTATTGCTGAAAACAAGAAAGACACTTCCTAAATGGGAGTCTACGGGCAAAAGAAAGGTGGGTGAATTTCCTTAGAGTATGTGGTGATCTCCAAAAAAATGTACCAAGGGAATGGGTCAAGGAATGAAAATAACTTTGATGAGAACGGTCATTCTGGAGGTATTCTAACACCTAAAGTAAATGGGCGACGTGACTCATTCGCAACTAACTAAGGGACGGTTCTTTTGGTCTTTGCTATAGTGGAACCTAAGGGCGGTGTGTGCCATGCTTAGGCAGGGAACGCATGCTCAAATTTGTTTTTAATAAATACAACTAAGCTAGCAGTGTGAATCCACCTACATTTAAATATTGTGAGAAACAATCTCCTTCTATCACATCTGATTTTGATTTTAAGCTGATGCTTAAAATGCGAAATCAGATCGTAATAAGAAGGCGGCGACCCCTCACGCCCTATTTCTATGCTTGAAACCCACACTACTAGTCTAGCTATTCCTAAGATCGCTAGGAACACCATTCATTCCTCCCTGAGCCACAACAGATCCATGTTATAGACCACTGACTCCAAATCCAGGCACAACACCCACTCAGGGACGATGCGAGCTGTTACCCTATTGACATGCGTCCAGAATTCACGCAACCTAGAGCAATTAAAGAACATGATCCAACCATTTTTCCAGCAATCTAGACAACAGATTTGATGTATATGTTCCATTTCAGATCAGGATTGAAGGTCAGTCCCAGAAGCTTTTACAAAACATGGAGCTTCCCCAAGACAAGACTTATTCTTGCAATTGGGGCGTGATAGGGGGCAGGGCGGTTATGAATAAAGGAGAGAAGCTTGGTTTTCAATGCATTAAAATTAACCAACCACTGTTTCCCCCATTGCACCATGTTCTCAAGATCAGAAGAGAGAGAGAGAATCAGCAAGATCTTGGTCATTGCTGGCCCTTGAAGTGTTACCATAAATTCTTGTGTCGTCTGCATAAATGTCTACTAATGATCTAAGAATGTGATTTAGGAGAAAATTGATGAAGATCAAGAAGAGAGTTGGGCCTAGGATCGAATTTTGAAGGATGCCAGCGTTAATACTATGAGTTTCTAATTTCTGCCCATAATGGACTGCTCTTATAAGCCTATCAGAGAGAAAGGATTTAATAATTGAGGATATTTCCAGTTATTCCATAGGTGAAGATCTTGTGAAATAGAACTTTATGCCATACTCTATCAAAAGTCTTTGATATGTCAAGAACTATTGCTCTAGAAATGAAGCACCAGTCGAGAGATTCACTAATCCTGTGTGATATAATAGTTAGTACATTAGCTGTAGATCTCACAGAACGGAAATCATATTGCATGTGACTGAGCAGGTAATTTTGGCTGATGTGCTTGACCACTTCTCTGTTTATTATAGATTCCAGCAACTTACTCATGATACATAGAAGACTGATTGGTCTGTACTGAGAGGGAGATGACCAATCTCCAGAATTTTTTAATACAGGGCAGACTGATGAAGTTTTTCAGAGTGTTGGGAAGCATTTCTTCTTAAGGCAACGTTTATACAGTTTTGTAAGTATTGAGAGCTAATTCCTGTTGAAGCTTTTTGGGCACTATGACTGGAATATTGTCGGGGCCCATTTCTTTACTGAAATCAAGGTTTAATAATTTAAAATCTTTGCAAATATACGTTATTCTGATTACAACATTTTCAGAAGATGGTCCTCTTTGTTTTCAGCAGCAAATTTCAACTGAAGTGAACACAATTTTTGCTATCAGCAATAAATTCAACAAATAATAATAATAAAGGCTATCATGCTGTATTCAACCAGGAAGCGGGCCAGCAGAACAGCATTCCACAGGCGGGCAGTTCTGAAAAAGAAGTTTTGTTCATGGAATCTGCATTTAGATTAAGGCACAGTCAGAGAGTGGGATAAATTGTATATAGTGGTTGTAACTAGTCGAGTGTTTTTGTGAAAGTTTGGAAAGGAGGAATCATAGATTGGAGTTCAGCCGAGCACTTGTCATGAAATATTGATAATAATTTATTTTTTCAATTTTTACCAATAAATAACAGTTAAATAATAAACTTTATTCACCAAGAAAATGAGGTGGAAACAAATAGGAAATTTCACTGCCGCATCAGCTGACACCAAAAATATTTTGTAACTTGAGGCTGCAAAAATTACCTTACATCTGAGAATACTGCTTTTTTTTTTTTTTTTTTTTTTTTTACACAGAGATCACCACTTATCAAGGCCCGGAAGCCACTCAGGGATAAGGGTTATTGCAAGTACATTACGTTAGTGAGGAGATTTGATGAAGTGTTCACCTAAGGGGGCGGTTCATTAGGAATTTGTTAACATTAGACTTGAAGACATCCAAGTTGTAGTCCGGAGGGAAGCAGGCAGACGGGACAGAGTTCCACAGGCGTGCAGTTCTAAGAAAGAAGCCCTGTTCATGAAATCCGCGTTTTGATTCAGGCACAGATACAGAGTGGGGGAAATTTTTCACAGTGGATTCAGCTAGACGGGTGTTTTTCGTGAAAGATTGGCGAGGGGGGACCAGGAATTGGAGTTCAGACGAGCACCTGCCATGGAAATAACGATAAAACAAGGATAGGCTTGCAACGTCTCTTCTGTGGGAGAGGGGTTGCAGGGTAGAGAAAAGGGCATCCCCCACTAAACCACGAAGTCTATTTTGTACTCTGTCAAGGCATGATAGGCTGTTTTTGGCAGCTCCTGCCCAGATATGGCAACAGTATTCCATCCTTGGCCGTACTTGCCTTTTATATAGATAGAGAATTGCATCAGTAGTGAGATATCTTCTGGAGCGGTAGAAGGATCCCACCATCTTTCCAGCGACCTTGGCAACAGACTTGATGTACGTGTTCCATTTCAGATCAGGAGTAAAGGTCAAACCCAGAAGCTTGTCAAAACACGGGGCCTCACCCAGACGAGAGCCGTCCATCACAATTGATGCCAGCTGGGGATCAGAACGTTGATGATGTAAGGATAGGAGTTTGGTTTTGGATGCATTAAAGGTAACTAGCCACATCTTCCCCCACTGAACCACGCGCTCGAGATCAGAGGAGAGAGAATCAGAGAGAACTTTGTCATTTACAGCCTTTGATGTGTTGCCATAGATGGTCGTGTCATCAGCATAGATGTCAACGAATGATTTAAGTATGTGTTTAGGGATGTCATTGATGTAGATCAGGAAGAGAGTTGGGCCCAGGATTGACCCCTGAGGGACTCCAGCATTTATATTGCAGGCCTCCGATTTTTTACCATCTATCACTACTCTTATGAGCCTATCAGAGAGAAATGATTTAATGATTGAGAAAACATTTCCAGTTATACCGTAGCTGGAAATCTTGTGAAGTAGACCCTTATGCCATACTTTGTCGAAGGCCTTTGATATGTCAAGAGCAATTGCCCTAGAAAGGAAGCCTTTGTCAAGAGATTCACTAATCCTGTGGGATATAACCGTCAGCACATCTGCGGTAGATCTTGCAGAGCGGAAACCATATTGTGTGTCACTAAAAAGGTTATTCCTGCTGAGGTGGTTGACTATTTCTCTATTTAATATGGATTCCAGCAACTTACTCATAACACAGAGAAGACTTATTGGTCTGTACTGAGAGGGAGATGACTTATCACCTGAATTCTTAAATACAGGGCAAACTGATGAGGTCTTCCAGGGGGTCGGAAAGCACTTCTCCTTAAGGCAGCGCTTAAATAGTTTCGTAAGTATGGGAGCAAGTTCTGGTTGAAGCTTTTTTAACACTATAATTGGGATGCCATCAGGGCCAGTTGCTTTACTGGAATCTAGGTTTTTTATTAGCTTGGCGACCTCATGCACGGATATTTGTATGTTACCTAGCTTGTTCTGTGTTATAGGAGGAAATATGGGGAGTTGATGGCCTTCGTCGCATAGGGTAGAATTAGCTGCAAAGTTCTTTGCAAATAGTTTGGCCTTGTCTGACGCTGACGAGATGACCTCTGGTCCATTGATAATGGTTGGATAGAACGCACACTTCTGTTCAGGATCCTATTTGTTATTTGCCAAAACTGGTGGGAACCAAGCCGCTGATCAGCTACCTTGGATTTAAGAGACTGGGCATATAGCTCTCTTGCATTTTTTATTACTCTTTTACATTGGTTGCTGGCAGTCCTGAAAGCAGCTTTTTTTCTATTTATTCTTTTTAATAATTACAGGTAAGACATTTTTATTATAAATTGTTAACTTGAAAAATTCTAATTTAATTTTTTTTCCAGCTGTAAGACGTCACATCATATTTTACTATTTACTTTAAACTATTGTTTTAATTTGCATTATTTGTACTATTTGGACTGCTGTTAACATCTTGAGAGTTATTTTTACAACGTTTCGACTAATGTAACATTCTTCAGATGTACATCTTAAAAATGAGAATAGGTTTAAGACCTCTAAAATTCGGGCTAGGGTTATGGTTCCGTTTGAAGTTCTGTGCAGATTCCTGAGTTTGACAAAAAAAATTCCCGAGTTTGACAAGAGACACATGAAGAAGGTCAAATGTTAAAGTGACCGATATATTCTGCAAATAATACTCAAGATGAGAACAGCAGTCTGAATAATCAAAATAATACGAATTATCAATCCTCATCTAAAAAATTCAGAAATATAATATGTTTTTAAATGGAATAGTTCGATAAAATAATTCCGTAAACATTTCATACATGATTTGCAAAATTAAAAAAATATATAAAATGTTGGAACTAATAAGTTTTTTATTTTTATTTTAGAAGATTAGTTTAATGAATGTTATTCATTAGGCATGAATGTACGTGTGCGTGTGTGTCCGTATTATTAGTTTGTCATTGATGATGATGATGATGATGATGATGATGATGATGATGATGATGAAAGGAACGAAAGATAAAAGTTCAGCAAATCTGTTGGATATTATTTTAATGAATCACTATCAGATACATTAAAGTTAATTTTCGATGTTTGTTTATGCTGTAGGTCCATTACCTGTGTTACATTTAAGCCTGTGTCATTATTACAGAAAAATTAAAGTTCATAATTATATTAACACCGTAGTAGGTTTGTGTGTATGGGAGTTAGTTCCGGTTGAAGCGTTTTGAGCACTATGACTGGAATATTGCCGAGGCCACACCATACAGAGATCTGAAGGCCACCCAAAACATTGCGGATTCGTAGTTTTTTTAGATGGGTGGTTGATTGTTTTTGTTCTACAGCATATAAACCCTTTTCAGGTTATTTAATGCCGAATCCAAAGATTTTGAAGAAAATTTTTTTAATAGAATATATTTGTTGCTTTCAAGTCTTTTTCTATTTAACCAATAGTTGGGACCCTAACAGGTACTACCACACCGGGTCAGAGT
The DNA here is from genome assembly GCF_053919585.1 of Euprymna scolopes. NCBI lineage: Eukaryota > Metazoa > Mollusca > Cephalopoda > Sepiida > Sepiolidae > Euprymna > Euprymna scolopes. The sequence goes on from NC_136488.1 coordinate 49,049,869, forward strand.
GGACCTAGGAGCAATGGCAATTAAATGGTGGCTCCACACTCCCCAAAGCCCGCAAGTTGGGACCTCACCACTGGATATAGTTTAAGGTCATATCCAGGGCCTTTTTTAGATGTACTTCCAGACGACTTGATACTACACCTAGTGTACAAACTATGATAGGGATTATTTGTGTTTTTCCCTCTGTGTATACGCCTTTTCTCCAAGGCCAATGAAGCATAATTGCTCCACTTTTTATTCTCCTTCTCTCTCACATTCCCAGGGTACTGAGAAGTCTACAATTTGCCACTTTTTTGAGACCTTGTCAATGACGACCAAATTCGGACAATTATGTTTCAATTGCTTGGTCGTCATGACATTTTTGTCTCACCATACCTCTACATTGCTATTCTCACTTGTTCTCACTTCATCAGGCACTTCCTTGAACCACTTTCCGGCACATTTCACCCCAACCTTCTTACAAATCCTCCAGTATACTCGAAGCCCCATACGATCGTGTCTTTTTCCCCACTATCAAACAATCATGAGGTTGTTTGCACAGCAACCGAGAGGACTAACATGCTTGCCTCAAAATCCACATTGGACCCAGCAAACCACTGCGGACAGACACCACACTAGATGATCTGAAAATCACCCCTTCTCAGGTACATAGTATCATAAAAACCTAGACACCTCGAAAGCATGTGGACCCGATCTCATCCCAGCTGTGCTATTAAAAAAATGCTCCGCTGAGTTTACTCCAGTTTTCTCAAAACTTTACAACAAATGCCTTAACGAATCTTGCTTTCCTGATTGCTGGCAAACTGCTTCTGTGGTACCAGTTTTCAAGAATTCTGCGAAAGAACTGACCCATTAAATTATCGCCCCATTAACCTCCTCTCGCTTTTCACTAAAATATTTGTCCATAATTAATGAAGTTCTAGTCCATCACCTTACAGCTGCCAGACCAATGTAACCCCTCTCATGAGAAGGTGGCTAGGACTTCTGTTTATCTGAATTCTCGGCTCGTGTCGTCTAGTCTTCTCTGAGGTTGTTACATGAAATCTGGTATGCTGAAAGCGAATATCGAAACAGCAGGCAGGAAGAAAGACAAACTCATGTAGACTAATCTACAGCGTTAATTTTCACAACTTATTACAATTGTTTTTACAAATATCACTCAGTTTTTGTACGTGTTTTTCACAGTCTCAAATCTCTTCACTGACAGCGACAGACGGTTGGATGAGGAAGGTGGAAGGGTCACGTCTCTATACGATCTGTTCTCCCCAAAATCAACAAGCAATCTGTTCTTCTCTGACTCCAACTGACTAATTTTAGCACGACAGTCGTATATATAGTGAGGTATGTGGATGGGGTGGAAATTTCCCCAGCCAATAAGATTTCGCCACGAAATTGAAAGCTTTAGATTTTTGCGTGGGTACAATTCCCATACCTAGAATTTGAATTACTAATTCTCGTGATATCCAAGGCCAGATGTCAATTCTGACATCCGACCTTGGGTTCACCAAGGCCAGACAAGGTGATACGTGAAATTTCCTGTCATAAACTTTTAGCTGCAAAAATATATTTCTCTGGCCTCAAGCAATATCTATTTTGACATGAAATAAAAAATATATATTTATCTTCTCTATCTTAAATCCTTGGGTTATCTGGCGTCACCCGGGAATTATAAGCTACCTCAGCGTAGTTCTAACGCTCCTCAATGGGGGATTACGCCACACCAACAATATGGATTTAGGCAAGCCCATTCCACAGCAGATATCCTAACTGTAATCTCTGAATGTATATACCATTTACTGGACAAAGCAAGGGAGGATAGAGCGGTAGCCCTAGATATATCTAAGGCTTTTGAAAGTATGGCACGATGGTCTCAGGAAAATTAAATCATGTGGTATAACTGGAAGAAAACATAACGTAATTAAATCCTTATTAGATAAGAGAAAACCCCAGGTTGTCCTCGATGGTTGTACATCTAAACAATATGATATAAATGCGGAAGTACCTCAGGGATCTATTCTTGGAGCTTTATTATTCCTGATATTCATAAATGAACTCCCTGATAATATTGCCTCTTTGCTCATGACACCATACCTTAAAACAAGCATGAGGGGAAAACAAATGAACACATATCTAAGGAAATGGCAGATACAGTAGAGGAAGACCTCCAATCTGTAGTGGAATGGGGACAAAAATGGATGGTCACATTCAATGCTACCAAGACTAAGCTTGTTTCCTTCAATAACTACAAGAAACCTTCTCTACCACTAATAGTAATGGCCAAAAACACATTACCAGAGAGTACTTCTTTTAAGCTCCTTGGCCTAGCGTTCACAGGAACATGAGTTGGAACAGATACATTGAGAGCATTGCCAAGGCTGCTGTGAAGAAGGTGAGCTCTCTCTACCATGCAGGAAAGGTACTTACGCCTGAAAGTATCCTGTACCTCTATAAGGCCACCATTCGCCCATGTATGGAACACTGTTGTCACATTTGGGCTGGTGCATCTGCTACTAGTCTCACACTCCTGGACAGTGTTCAAAAGAGAGTCGCCAACCTGATAGGTCCTAAACTGTCATCTAACCTTTAGCCTCTATCGACGAGATGTTTCATCCCTCGACCTGTTCTACAAGTATTTTAATGGTGAATGCTCTGACGAACTACAAGCACTTGTACACTCTGACGAACTACAAGCAATTGTACACTGGGAAAAATAGAAACGATTTCGTCTAAAGATGGTGTGATTGCGTTGATGTTGCTCCTAGGATGAAATGTAGGATTTTATTATAACAAATAAATGTGCCTGTAATGTCGTTCTAAAGTTACATAAGATAGTGGCTAATAGTCTAGACATAATACATTTGTATTTGGTCCAGAGGAGAATTTCTGCAATCAAAATATTATATATGGAGATTAAGTTTAAGACCAAACGAAAATTTGCTAAAAAAATTGCTTGTTTTCTTTCTTAATAGGGGGATCTTTGATTTTGGTTGCTTACTTTTGTAAGGTCTGTGATTGAAGTAGTTTGTCGATTAATATGTAGAGAATAATTAACATAATAAATAATCTCTTTTTTTACATGGGAGTCATTACTTATTAAATCCTGAAAGCCATTCGAGAATAAAGGTTGATAATAGTAAGTTGGTCAGTGAGACAACACCGGAATGATCAGTAGTGGGAGAAATTAAGTAGAATTTGATTATTAAAGAGGACGGCTCAACAAGAACTTGTTTACATTGGACTTGAAACCGACCACGTTGTAGTAGTCAGTTGGAAAGCAATCCCAATGGTATAGAGTTTCACAGGCGGGAAGTTCTAGAAAAGAAACTTTGTTTATGGAAGTTGTGTTTAGATTTAGGCACAGTCAGTTTTTTCAATTTTTTTATTTTTATTTACGCCAGTGGCAGTAAAGGCTTCTGGAGTTATTGACTCTCGTTTGGTTGTTTTCCGTTAGATGATTGGTGAGAAGGCGTCTCGTTTAAAAAACGAATCCCGTGAAACGGAACGCGCTCTTGCAACACGAGTTCTTTTGAAACGATTGAGACAGGCAGGAGACCCTGTTGCGATTTTACCTTGTGTCATACAAGAATGAAAGTTCATAACCATACTTAATGCTGTGCTTGTTCTTGTACGCTCCTCTTTTGTGATCTTTCCAGAATGAAGGGACGCCACCCATAAACAAGTTCTTTCGTGGCCCATCGAAAGGTCTAAGTTAAGACAATACATGTTGGAAGACAAAGGAGGTTTAAACGACGAGAAACAAAGAACGACAATGAAATGACACATGGCGAAATAGAAAGAGAAACAAAGAACGACAATGAAATGACACATGGCGAAATGGAAAGAGAAACGAAATACGTAACACGCACGCATATATCGACACCGCGAAGTACTAAACAACCAACAACGCAACATATGTACGGGATTCACTCCTAAACTAATTAAATAATCATTATGAAATTTATAACGCAGCTACTAAGGCATAAAAGACCATAATATGGACTATAATTTAGTTTTATATAAAGCATGTAAAAAGGATGCGGTAGACGTAGTGAAAATTCAGATACCTCCGATATTTTTTGTGTGTGAAATTTTAACAATATATATTAGACATTAATTAATAAATATTCTCCAAATGTCAGTTTCTTTGGAGTTTTTTAAAAGTATTTTGGAGTGCATAATATGAGCACATCCTCTCGTTTGAAAATTAAAATATTTTAGATTGGCATTGAATTTGATTCATATTTCTTAGACAATAATTAAACAAAATTCTATGAATTTTAATTTCTTTTTAAGGCAAGTTAGCTTAAATTTTATGCTTTTCCCATAATAACCTAGCAGTCAGGTGAGGGGACAAGAAGAGAGAGTTATAATTGCTGTTTAATCATATCTTATCAGAACATTTTAAAATAATATGTTCATACATGTAGTGCTTCCAATAAACTGCTGCCTTCTCCAACTCACTCTTTCTCTCTCTTTCTCTCTCTTCCTCTTTCCCTCCCCTCTCTCTCTGAACCATGTGGTGTCACATTTGTTTTCTTAGTTTCCATAGTCAAGGAAAATAAAACCAACCAATATATACACTAGTGGGTTTACTCTACAAATATTTGACATATTATGATATCACAAACTTTGTGAAATCCTTTGACTATATAATCTTTGTTAACGTAAATAAATAACCAATAAGAAAAGTGGCGAGAACAATGAAGTGATGTGAATAAAAAAAAAGAAGAGAGAGAGAAAAAAATATTTGTCGCACTTCAATCAGGTGCCATACGTGAATGTAAGTTCATACCCATACCTTTGTTAATTGCTTTCTCCTGTATGCATCATTTATGTGATCCTCTCGAGTTAGAGGAACACCGCTTGGAAATAAGTTCTTTCATGCCCTGAAAAAGGACTGTCAAGACAAAACTGGTTGGAAAACAGAGGAGCTTTATTTGTCTTGATTTTCGTTCCAAATCACTTACCAGTTGGCGAGGGAGACAGAGAGATATGGTAGAAATCAGCCTAAATTATCGCCCTAAAACTGAAGACTCACTACTCAAAACAACGAAGTATTACAAAAAGGCTGATTGGGAAGCCATCAGGGAGCTCATCAGAGATGCCCCATGGCAAAATATCTTTACTCTTCCAGCAGAACAGTGTGCAAATGAGACCACTGAATAGTTCAAAACTGCTATTGAAGCACATGTTCCCGCACGGAAATTCTATAGCAAGCCCCACTCTCCCCAATGGTTTACTTCTGCTTGTGCAGCTGCCATTTGTCAAAGGCAGCATGCGTTCCGCAGATTCAACCGACATAAGTCCAGCTCAAACAAACAGAAGTTTATAGAAGCTAGAAATAATTGTAAGACAGTGATAGAGACAGCTAAGACAGATTACTCTGAAACCACCAGAAAACGCATCGAAGCACAGAAATTAGGAACCCGGGATTTTTAGAAAATCTACAACAGCGTAGTAAATAATGGACAGTCAACTATTCCCCCACTATAAAACAATCATGAGGTTGCTTGCACGGCAACTGACAAGGCTAATCTGCTTGCCAGTCGGCTTGCCTCAAACTCCACACTGAACTCGGTACACCACTCACTCCCTGATTTTCCTCTGCGAACAGACGCCACACTAGACGATTTGAAAATCACCCCTTCTCAGGTACATGCTATTATAAAAAACCTAGACACCTCAAAAGCATGTGGACCAGATCTCATCCCGGCTGTGTTATTAAAAAAAATGCTCTGCCGAGGTTGCTCCAGTTCTGTCCAAACTTTACAATAAATGCCTTAACGAATCTTGCTTTCCCGACTGCTGGAAAACCGCCTCTGTGGTACCAGTCTTCAAGAATTCTGGTGAAAGAACTGACCCACTAAATTATCGCCCCATTAGCCTCCTCCCGCTTTTCGCCAAAATATTTGAGTCCTTAGTTAAGCAAGCCCTAGTCCAGCACCTAACAGATGCTAAACTCCTGACTGACAAACAATATGGATTCAGGCAAGCCCGTTCAACAGCAGATATCTTAACTGTAGTTTCTGAACGTATATACCGTTCATTGGACAAAACAGGGGAGGGTAGAGCGGTGGCCCTTGATATATCTAAGGCTTTTGACAGAGTATGGCACGATGGTCTTCTAAGGAAAATTAGATCATATGGAATCACTGGAAGAATTCATAATGTAATTAAATCCTTCTTAAGTAATAGAAAAATCAAAGTTGTCCTCAATGGTCGTACATCCAAACAATATGACATAAATGCGGGAGTACCTCAGGTGTCTATCCTTGGACCTCTATTATTCCTGATATTCATAAATGACCTCCCTGATAAAATTGTTTCGGAGATGGGTATATTTGCCGATGACACCACTCTCTATAACAGATATGAGGGGAAAACAAATGAACACATATCCAAGGAAATGGAAGAAACACTAGAGGATGACCTCCAATCTGTAGTGGAATGGGGACAAAAATGGTTGGTCACATTCAATGCTGGCAAGACTAAGCTTGTTTCCTTCAATAACTACAAGAAACCTTCTCTACCACCAATAGCAATGGCCAAGAACACATTGCCTGAAAGTACTTCTTTTAAACTCCTCGGCCTAACGTTTACAGGGAATATGAACTGGAATAGATACATTGAGAGCATTGCCAAGGCTGCTGCAAGGAAGGTTGGCTCCCTCTACCATGCTAGAAAGCTACTAACGCCTGACAGTATCCTATACCTCTATAAGGCAACCATTCGCCTATGTATGGAGTACTGTTGTCACATCTGGGCTGGTGCATCTGCTGCTTGTCTCTCGCTCCTGGACAGGGTTCAAAAGAGAGTCGCCAACCTAATAGGTCCTGAACTGTCATCTAGGCTTCAGCCTCTGTCCCATCGACGAGATGTTGCATCCCTCTACCTGTTCTACAAATACTTTAATGGTGAATGCTCTGACGAACTGCAAACACTTGTACCTCCCCGACGTAACTACCCCCGACAAACCCGACAAGCTACTAAGTCTCATCCCTTTACAGTAGAGATCCCTAGGTGCAAGAAAGCCTTTTACTCCAATAGTTTCTTCCCCAGAACTGCGGGTCTTTGGAACTCCCTTCCGGGATTCTGCTTTCCCAACTGCAATGATATGCAGAAGTTCAAGTGTAATGTTAACAAACATCTTTCTACTTATCTCCCTTCATAATGACCCCACTAATTAAGTCCCTAATAGTAGCCCCCTGCTTCAAAGTGGCACTGTGTCTTGTTTGGGGTGAAAATTGAATAATAAAAAAATAAATAAAAAAAAGATAATCTTATCAGCGCATTTTAAAACCACATTCACACTTTAGTGCTTCCAATGAACTGCAGACTTCTCTCACTCACTCTCCCTTTAGGTCATGTGACACCACGTCTGTTTAATCAATTTCCACAGCCGAGAGTAATACTCATCAGCAAGTTGACTCGACTGAACTTTCATTACTTGCCATTTTCAACTAAATAATTTCTATACTAGTGTGTTTTACCAAGACCGTCTTAAAAGACAAGATGGCCGGTGAGCAAAAATAATTTAATCTGCTGACGTCATCACGGATAGTCCATACCGGTGACACCGGTAGTCACCGGTAGGCATTCGTAACGTCTTGAAGTCAGTGTAATATTTCTTTTTTTATTAAAATGCCTTCACGGTGCATCGTTCCAACTTGCTGAGGAAATTATCGTAAAGGACCAAAAAGTGACAGTATTTTCATTTCCGAAAGATAAAGAATTATAATGCAGTAAAAAAAAAAAATAGATTTTACACCATCTCCATTCAGCAAAGTAAGTTTTAACGTGCTCCCCCCCCCTATATTTAACACGATGTAACTATAATTTAATTCAATATTATCATCCTAAATGTTCTACCATTCAAAAGAAGCTTCAAATAAATTGCTAATATTAAAAAAATTTTTTACAGCATACAAAACTAATGAAAATGCGAGACAACATCGACTCTTTAAAACACGATTTTTTTAAGCTGTTGACACACGTTTAAAAAATCTAACAAAAATTAATTTTCCTGAAATTTTTCAATATTTAAAAATAAATTATGCTGGCTGATAAAATTTTTAAACTTTTTTTTAAAGCTAGAAAGATAAAATTTAAAAATACTTATTTATATATATATATATATATATATATATATATATATATATATATATATATATATATATATATATATATGAAACTAAACTAAAAAAAAATTAAAAAAACGCGCGTTCACTCGTGGTCTTGAACAGTCTTGGCCTTCGGGACCAGATCAAAGTGTAGTATCTGTTCTCCAGATGCTGCATTCTATTTCTTGTTCTCTTTCGGTGGAGGAGAAATCCTTCACGACTGAGACAATTTTTATTTTTGTACCTTTTCTCCACGTTAAAAAACGACCCTGGTGTCTAACTCTGTCCCGTGGGGAGGCATAGTAAATAAGTACAATTCATTTCATTAACGTAATTGGGTTTGTATTACTCTGTACACATAGATTCGAAAAAGTTGTCAAAAACAAATATATAACAAATAAATGTTATCAAAGGCAAGATAAGTTACTTTTCTACCAAATATTTTTCGTGTTTTTATTCAATGTAACATGTTTATTCAGCTCGAAAAACATAGTGTTTACCGATGTATTCGAAAATTCAAGATGGCGTCTGATTCTCTCTTTAACACGGTAAGTTTGGGATAAGGTGTTATAAATAAAAAACTATACAACATACTATTAAAAACCCGCCGAATATATGTCAACCTATGTCACGGTAACATGTATTGAGCGAGTTTTTAACAGTATTTTATCCGGTTTTGTATTTATAACACCTTTTCCCAAACTTACCGTGTTAAAGAGAGAATCAGACGCCATCTGGAATTTTCGAATACATCGGTAAACACTGTTTTTCGAGCCGAATAAACATGTTACATTGAATAAAAACACGAAAAATATATCCAGTTTGGTAGAAAAGTAACTTATCTTGCCTTTGATAACATTTATTTGTTATATATTTGTTTTTTGACAACTTTTTCGAATCTATGTGTACAGTAATACAAACCCACGTATTTTAACAAACTGAAAATATGGATATAAAAAAATGATTTTGCATGTTATTTTTGTTATGTGGTGAAATAATCTTAAATAAGAAACATGATTTTTTCTTTGGGTTAATTTTTTTACTGTGCAATATTTCATGAATTTATTAAAAATATTGTTTTTGATTTTGAAAAAAATATTGTGGTTCATTTTGATTTAAAAATATTCATTTGGATTAAAAAATATTCATTTTGATTTAAAAAAATATTCATTTTGCTTTAAAAAAAAGTTTAATTTTAATATTTGTTTATTGTCTTAACTCATATCAAATGTTTTGCTTGTGTTCTGCTTCAAATATTCATAATCTTACTTGCATAATTTTCATTTAATTATATTAAATAAACTTCAAGTTTATTTCAAATCAAATCGTGTTCCTTCACTTTTTTAAAATGTAATTTATAAGTAATTAAAGAACGCATTCTAATCTTTAAAATCTATAATACAACGAAATATTCAATTGCTTATAATATACTTAAACAAATAACTTGTGTGTTTTTTTTTTATTATTTTTTTATTATTAATATTAGATGAGTTTCAGTATAAATCGTGTTCTTTCTTTATTTCTTTATTTTAATCCAATTTTGAAGTTTTGTAACGCTGTCTGTAAAAATTACTGTTCATTATTGACAGTCTAAGAGTTCCACATATCTTGCTTGTTGGGACCTCGGCGATGACGTCATTTTTTCAGCTGGCCGGCCATCTTTATAACGAAGGCCACGGTTTTACTCGTCCGATATCGAACAATCTCCCTCAACCGCAAGTGTCTGTATAAAACTATGCTTCAATAAATAAATTATTAAATTACTTGTTTAAATATACACCAACAAGTGCAACAACAAAATCTGACACCAAGAAGAAAAACTGGCGAATCAAATCGTCCTATAAGCGAAGATACTTGATTTGAAAGCAAACTGATCGACCGAACGGACCTTCACTCTTACATGTTCTGTGAGTTTTCTGGAGTGTGGGACATTGAAATCAATAAAACTGCTGAATAGGCAGTTTTCGGCGTCCACCCGTAAGAAGAAGAAGAAGAAAAAAGAAATATACAGACCAAAACTGCGCAAGCAAGAACGCATCGATTTCATTTCTCTCAATTCGCGTGAATATTTCTTCCTTTTTATCTTCTCCTCCATCTCCTCTTCCTTCCCCTCCTCATTTCTTATACATAAGAAATCTCGTTTTCTTTATTCCCGCCCATTTTATGTACAACCGGAATGGTCCGTAGAAATTGTACGTTTATTCAAAGAATATAGAACAATTGTATCATTTCATCTACTTACTATCCGACGTTCCGACGTTGCTCGGAAGTAAATAAGGACTCCTATCTACTTCTGCTCTTAACCCTGCACCCCACATTTACCATTTTTTTAATGTCTAAAATAAAGTCAAAACGTCGTCTTTTCTGTTAAAGAATGCCCAGCGTGGATGCAGAACCTAGAATATTTTTGTAAAATGCTCTAATATTTAAAATTAATACCATCATTAGATTCATTATAAAAATATATTTTGCAAGGCTTCCTTTTGATCTTGGTATCGTGCTTTATTTTCAATTGAATCCACATACACATAAAGAGACAGTGATAACACACACACAAACACACACACACAAACACACACACACACACACAAACACACACACACACACAAACACACACATATATATATATGATGAAATAATAATTATTCTTTTATACCTACGGACACTAGAGTTTCATGCTTACGCAATCATCAGTGTGGGATGCCAAGTCAGGAGATTCAAAACCAGTCACGAAGCCATTTTTGACACCATTTGCTAAGTCTCTATCCCCGGGCCACTAAACAATTGCCACAAGAATGAAGGGAATTAAGAACTAATAAACGATCAATTTGGGCGCAGACATTAGACAATTCAGAGTGCTCGGACGATGCTAGTTGACTGCCTCTTAGTTTATACTTCCCAAACAATGCCCATCCTTAAGTATTCTTAAAGGAGCTTGATAATTATAGTTATTATATTAATTATATATATATATATATATATATATATATATATATATATATATATATAGAGAGAGAGAGAGAGAGAGAGAGAGAGAGAGAGGAAATTTATTACTGTGAGTCCAGAATGTAAGTTGAAATTTACATTCAATATTTATTGTTCAATTGAATGCTCCAAAAACAATTTACAAAGTTCTTATTCCGCTTCCGCGAAGTTTCAAAGAATGCTATTCTTCTCATCAGAAGTTCCTTTTATTATCCCATATATATATATATATATATATATATATATATATATATATATATATATATATATATATATGGGATAATTTTTGAAAGAGGAGGGACGTCAATTCGCAGGCCGATAATTTTGACAATTTTCGTTGAAATTACCTCAATTTTTCACAGCTTGTATAGAAACCTGCCAGAGAGATGGATCGGGCGTGGAGGTGAGGAAGACAATTTGCTGCTGAAATGGCCACCATGTTCACCTGATCTGACATCATGTGATTTTTTCCTTTGGGATATGTGAAAGGACTCGTCTATTTCCCTTCTTCCTGCTAATATTGAAGAACTTAAGCAGAAAATCACTGCTGCACTGGAGAATGTTACCAAAGACATGCTGTAGCGTATTTGGTACGAATTTGATTACCGACTTTACGTGTGCAGAGTCACAGGGGGCGCTTATATTGAACATTTGTGAAAATTATGAAATCGGTCATAGAATCTACAACGCTTTGTTCTTTCTTTGAAATGTTAACTAATAAACTTTATGGTGCGTAACATAAACTTTGTACAGTTTCATTACGATACAGTAGTTTCCGAGATATTGGCATTTAAAATGACGTCAAATTTTTTGGGACACCCTGAGAATTACCCTTTATTACCTCCAGTTTGTACACATCACTCTTACACGTATAGCAATTCTACTCCTCCGCGTTCACCGTTTGCTTGTATGTCTGCTGTTGGCTATTACTTAACAATCAAGAATTACACATACGAAGGCAGTCGTAGTAAGTAGGGCTAGGAAAACAAAATATTCTTATTGTTTTGACTATCGAGTATATATCCGTTGATATCTTATATGTTTTTATATAGAGTGATGTGGTTATCGGTTGATTAACTGTGCCTAACTGTGTCTGATATATACCCGAGAGTCAAAACAATATAAATATTCTGTTGTCCTAGCCCTAGTAATAAGTCAGTATCGATAACTCGCCTGCACACACACACACACACACACACACACACACACACACACACACACACACACACTCATTTCCTATATACTGCTCTGGCTACACATTAAGCACTCTAGTCCGGTTTTTTTAACCACTGGTAAATATATATATATATATATATATATATATATATATATATATATATATATATATATATATATATATATATATATATAGTGGCCCCTCTACATACGAGATTAATTCTTTCAGAGCATATCTGATTTGGATAGATTCTGTACATTTATATCAGATCTACTTCCACGTTTCATGTTTAAAAATGTGTGTCCTCTATATTATCAGACCTGACAGAATGGTTAATTGTAGGTATAGACCGTTTCATATCCTCGAAAAACATTCCAGCAAAAACCTAACAGCCAGCCATGGTTCTCTCCAGAATGTGCTGCTGCCATTGCATAGAGAAATCACTATTTCAATTGCTTCCAATGTAATAGATGTACTGTGACTAAAGCCGCTTTCAGATACTGATAGCAACCACTGTAAAAATTTCATAAAAAACGCGAGAGAGTTGTATGCTCAGTGAGTTAAGTCCAAAGATCGCCATAGGCATGGAATATGTGCCTACATTAAGGATGGGTTCCCGTGTGGCAGGGATATCTCTAGAGAAGATCCTAATTTACCCTATATGTGCTTCAGGGTTGCACTTGCTAACACCACTGCATTTATATTCGCCCTCTATAGGCCCCACAACAGCGGAGTTACTATCTTTAACAGCATATCTGAGAAAATAGACCACATACTGTCTGCACATCCCTCGGCTTACATCCACATCTGTGGTGACTTCAACGTCCATAACGTGGAATGGCTGACCCATTCAAATAAGACAGATGATGAAGGGGAGGTTTTGTCATGATTTTGCCATTGCTTATGACCTCACTCAGATTGTTCGCGAACCCACCCGTGTGCCCGATACACCCGGTCAATATGCAAGCCTCCTAGACCTTTTTCTCTCAACTTCCCCTGAGCTATGTTCATGTTCTGTTCATTCTCCTCTAGGATCCTCCGACCACTCCGTCGTATCAGTTAACATAAAAACGAAATGTAAGAAGCCCCCAGACATACCCCTCCACCGTACTGTATACCGATACTCTATGGCTGACTGGGATAGCTTCCGTACATTCATATCTGATTTACCTCTGCACTCCATGTTTAAAAAGGAAGTGTCCTCTATAGTATCAGATCTGACCGAATGGTTAATTGTAGGCATAGACCAATTCATACCATCTAAAAAATTCCAACAAAAACCTAACAGCCAGCCATGGTTCTCCCCAGAATGTGCTGCTGCTATCGCGCACAGAAATCACTTTTTCCATAGCTATCAACGTAATAGATGCACTGAGACTAAAGCTGCTTTCAGGACTGCCAGCAACCACTGTAAAAGAGTAATAAAAAATGCAAGAGAGCTATATGCCCAGTCTCTTAAATCCAAGGTAGCTGATCAGCGGCTTGGTTCCCACCAGTTTTGGCAAATAACAAATAGGATCCTGAACAGAAGTGTGCGTTCTATCCCAACAATTATCAATGGACCAGAGGTTATCTCGTCAGCATCAAACAAGGCCAAACTATTTGCAAAGAACTTTGCAGCTAATTCTACCCTATGTGACGAAGGCCATCAACTCCCCATATTTCCTCTCATAACACAGAACAAGCTAGGTAACATACAAATATCCGTGCATGAGGTCGCCAAGCTAATCAAGAACCTAGATTCCAGTAAAGCAACTGGCCCTGATGGCATCCCAATTATAGTGTTAAAAAAGCTTCAACCAGAACTTGCTCCCATACTTACGAAACTATTTAAGCACTGCCTTAAGGAGAAGTGCTTTCCGACTCCCTGGAAGACCTCATCAGTTTGCCCTGTATTTAAGAATTCAGGTGATAAGTCATCTCCCTCTCAGTACAGACCAATAAGTCTCCTGTGTGTTATGAGTAAGTTGCTGGAATCCATATTAAATAGAGAAATAGTCAATCACCTCAGCAGGAATAACCTTCTTAGTGACACACAATATGGCTTCCGCTCTGCAAGATCTACCGCAGATGTGCTGACGGTTATATCCCACAGGATTAGTGAATCTCTTGACAAAAGCTTCCTTTCTAGGGCAATTGCTCTTGACATATCAAAGGCCTTTGACAAGGTATAGCATAATAGTCTACTTCACAAGATTTCCGACTACGGTATAACTGGAAATGTTTTCTCAATCATTAAATCATTTCTCTCAGATAGGCTCATAAGAGTAGTGGTAGATGGACAAAAATCGGAGGCCTGCAGTATAAATGCTGGAGTCCCTCAGGGGTCAATCCTAGGCCCAACTCTCTTCCTGATCTACATCAATGACATCCCTAAACACATACTTAAATCATTCGTTGACATCTATACTGATGACACGACCATCTACGGCAACACATCAAAGGCTGTAAATGACAAAGTTCTCTCGGATTCTCTCTCCTCTGATCTTGAGAGCGTGGTTCAGTGGGGGAAGACGTGGCTGGTTACCTTTAATGCATCCAAAACCAAACTCCTATCCTTACATCATCAACGCTCTGATCCCCATCTGGCATCAATTGTGATGGATGGCTCTTGTCTGTGTGAGGCCCCGTGTTTTTACAAGCTTCTGGGTTTGACCTTTACTCCTGATCTGAAATGGAACACGTACATCAAGTCTGTTGCCAAGGTCGCTGGAAAGATGGTGGGATCCTTCTACCGCTCCAGAAGATATCTCACTACTGATGCAATTCTCTATCTATATAAAAGCCAAGTACGTCCAAGGATGGAATACTGTTGCCATATCTGGACAGGAGCTGCTAAAAACAGCCTATCCTGCCTTGACAGAGTACAAAATAGACTTCGTGGCTTAGCGGGGGATGCCCTTTTCTCTACCCTGCAACCTCTCTCCCACAGAAGAGACGTTGCGAGCCTATCCTTGTTTTATCGTTATTTCCATGGCAGGTGCTCGTCTGAACTCCAATCTCTGGTCCCCTCTCGCCAATCTTTCACGAAAAACACCCGTCTAGCTGAATCCACTGTGAAAAATTTCCCCCACTCTATATCTGTGCCTAAATCAAAACGCGGATTCCATGAACAAAGCTTCTTTCTTAGAACTGCACACCTGTGGAACTCTTTTCCGTTTGCCTGCTTTCCAACTAACTACAATATGGTCGTCTTCAAGTCCAACATAAACAAGTTCTTGATGAGACGTTCCCACTTAAGTAATCCAATTTACCAAATTTCTACTACTAACGATTACTACGATATTGTATTGACTATTGTACACATCTAACCCTTATCCTCGAATGGCCTCTGGGCCTTGATAAGTGGTAACTCCTATGTAAAAAAAATCGTTTACGGATAGAGCTCGTATCTACAATTTCTCGTATCTCGAACAAACGAAGAGATAACTGAAAACCAATTAATCCGTTTCCAAATCATCCAAGTCAACCCTGATTAACTATAAAATACATCTTCTTAATTACTAAAAACACATTCAAATAGTAATTAAACATAAAAATGCAGTAATAGGATAAATAAGATGATATAAAGGAAATAAATTTCGAGTTTATTATGAGCACTTACTATGTTTCAATATCGTACAGATTGTCAATGATGACCGATCTTACTGTTTTGCGAGATCACTCACACGAAAACCACGCTCATGTTTGTCTATTATCTCTTGCTTTATTTCGATTGGCACATTCCCTTTTTTCCCAGAGGAATCTTTCGATTTCTTTTTTTCGAACTCATAATGCAATGTGATAAATGAAACACAACATGAGCACGAGATCATGTCTGCATGGCGGGAAACACACGTGGCAACGAGCTGATAATGGGCGATCTCGAGCACTCGGCCATCTAGCGGTAGCATCTAGAAAGTCTCGTAACTTGGATTTTCTCTCGTATGTAGGTCAATATTTTTACTCGGAAAACATCTCGTGTCTCGAATTTCTCGTAAATAGAGTAGCTCGTATGTAGGGAGGCCACTGTATATATATATATATATATATATATATATATATATATATATATATATATATATATATATATATATATATATTTCATGATGTTTTTAGAGATACAAAATTTAAATATTGCAATTAGGAAAGGAAGACTTTTATGATTAAAAGTAAATTTGTATATATACAAATATATATATATATATATATTTTCTCTCCAAAAAGGTGGGAATTAAGGGGAAGCAGGAGAGGAAAGAAAAAAAAAATGGGGAGCCAGCTGACCGGTTTCGACCCTCGCTTCTCAAAGCTGTATCGAGAGAATTAATTTTAAAATAAAGAATGAAAGCGATTAAAATAGCGTTTTATTAAATTTACAGGGGGAAAAAAAAAAAAAAAAAAAGTGGGAAAACGATTAAAATAAAACGACGTTATGGACGAATACCCTAGAGATTAATCACGTTCAACCCCAGGAGGCATTCCCTTTGCTTGCAAAGAGAAGGTTTCCTGAGTCGAACGTGAATGGTCTCCAAGATCTTAAGATGGTATAATGAATGAGCACGACTAATAATGGTAAAAGAGTTCGTGCTAAAGTTTGCTGCACAAGACGGGTTTTTAAGCAAATGATCAGTAATTGAAGACCCGTATGTGTTAGTAACGACATCAGTTGCCCGGTAGGTTCCATTCCTAATTTTACTGGGTACATGTTGTTGAATTCTTCCATCTAATGTTAATGTCGTTCGACCCAAGTAGTTGGCACCGCAACCACATTTAAAATTGTAAATAACATTACTTTTATGGTGGGGGGGTAAAACGTCTTTTCGAGAAGATGGAAATAAAGTTCTCGTAGAGAAAACAACACGCACATTGGCAGCAAAATAACATCCTTGAACTGCTGAACTTATTTGTTTGGCAAATTTCTCACTTACTCTACCTAACCAAGGCAGACGAAGATAAATTGGACATTTGGCTACTATATTCTCTTTCATTCGAGAGAATTCGGCCAATTTCTTTTGAATAGTTGACCTAATCACATCAAGGGGGTACCCATTTTTGGATAGAGTATCCGTAATTCTTTTCAATTCCTCATCTAATTTTGATTTGGAACAAATCATAAGGGCACGATGTGTTAGGGTCCAAATTAGATTTATCTTACGTTTTCTGGGACAAAATGAATCCCAACGAGTGTACAAACCTGTAAACGTTGGTTTACGGTATATAGATGTTTGGTAACTAGATGGCGTTTTTGTTACCAATACATCAAGGAAGGCTATAGTTGAATTGCTCTCTCCCTCGTAGGTGTACTTTAACGCGGGATGCATTCCATTGAGTAAGGAGAAAAAGGTGTTAGCTTCCGTTTGGTTATTAAATAAACAGAATGTGTCATCAACATATCGGAAGTACACCAATGGCTTTATGGGTCCAGATAATAAGCGCTCTTCATGGAACCCAACAAAAATATTTGCCATGGTCGGTCCAAGTACTGACCCCATGGCAACACCATCTTTTTGCCGGTACATAATATTGTTGAAACTAAATTCCACAGATGTAGTGGCAAGTTTCATAAGTTCAATAAAGATGTGTTCAGGAATAGGAGGCGGTGATATCCGGCCACGATATAGAAAATCTGCACAAATATCTATAGTTTCCAAAACAGGGACACAAGTAAAAAGGTTGCTAATATCATAGGAGCACATAAATCTATTAACAATCTTAGACTTTTTAATAAAATCAGCAAAATAAAATGAATCTTTAAGACAATATTTACTATAATATTGTGAAACAGGTTGTAAAATGTCAAAGATCCATTTTGAGACCTTGTGTTGCGATGACCCTACCATGGAGAGAATGGGCCTTAATGGGATATCCGCTTTATGGGTTTTAGGGAGACCATATAGCCTTGGGCGGATAGATCCAGAGGGTCTTATCTCACTAGATACGTTCTTCGGAAGTACACCATTTTTGACCCACTTGACCAGTTTCTTTTGAAATTTGGTTTCCAAGGAGGCGGTTGCATCATGAGTTGCGACAGGGCCCAATTTTTCAAATTTGTCTTTATCATCTAGTATTATCGACATTTTGTCAACATACTCATGATGGTTCAATATAACCACCCCTGACCCTTTATCTGGTCTAGTAATAACTAATGATGGGTCTTGTCGCAGAGTTTTCATAACAGCCAAATGCTCCTTGCGCCATTTAAACTCAGAATGCGACACTGGTGTACTGGCATAACTGTGAGCAAGGTCATTCAATTTTGCCTTGAGATCCCTAGTTTTAGTTTCAGAGACTGGTGCAAGTCTCTCCGCTTGGGCATTTAGGATTTCAAACTCCGAAAACACCTCTTCTCGTTTGACACCGGGCACCGGAATACAAAAATCCAACCCATGATCAAGTACCATTAATTCTATTTTAATCGCTTTCATTCTTTATTTTAAAATTAATTCCCTCGATACAGCTTTGAGAAGCGAGGGTCGAAACCGGTCAGCTGGCTCCCCATTTTTTTTTTCTTTCCTCTCCTGCTTCCCCTTAATTCCCACCTTTTTGGAGAGAATATATATATATATATATATATATATATTTGTATATATACAAATTTACTTTTAATCATGAATCATAAAAGTCTTCCTTTCCTAATTGCAATATTTAAATTTTGTATCTCTAAAAACATCATGAAATATTTGAAGACGAGATACAGTTCGAGTTTAATTAAGAAATTAAACTCTATTTTAAAAATTAAAAGTAAAATTAGATCAACGCAAGATAATATAACATTCTTACATTCTTGTGTCAATAATAATGTGTGTCCTTCGTTTATTTTATTTAAAATAAAAAAAGTGAATTTGCAACCTGGACAAAAAATCGAGAATGCGTTTATCCATAATTTTTTGGATAAACTAGCATTGAATTTAGAAAAATATAAGAGTGAAAATGTTCAATTATGGAAGGAAGTTGTGAGCACTGTTTCGTGTTTTGATAAAGTTCGCTTTGCACGATATGTTGCAATTTTACAAGAACGAGATATCAAAAAATTAGTTCTTAAATCAAATAACAAATTGCAACACTTAATATATAAAAAATTTGGGTGTACTACTAACCCAAATATTGGACGTAACGTACTGAATTTATCTTCCCATGACTTGTCACCTTCAGAATTAATGGTACTTGATCATGGGTTGGATTTTTGTATTCCGGTGCCCGGTGTCAAACGAGAAGAGGTGTTTTCGGAGTTTGAAATCCTAAATGCCCAAGCGGAGAGACTTGCACCAGTCTCTGAAACTAAAACTAGGGATCTCAAGGCAAAATTGAATGACCTTGCTCACAGTTATGCCAGTACACCAGTGTCGCATTCTGAGTTTAAATGGCGCAAGGAGCATTTGGCTGTTATGAAAACTCTGCGACAAGACCCATCATTAGTTATTACTAGACCAGATAAAGGGTCAGGGGTGGTTATATTGAACCATCATGAGTATGTTGACAAAATGTCGATAATACTAGATGATAAAGACAAATTTGAAAAATTGGGCCCTGTCGCAACTCATGATGCAACCGCCTCCTTGGAAACCAAATTTCAAAAGAAACTGGTCAAGTGGGTCAAAAATGGTGTACTTCCGAAGAACGTATCTAGTGAGATAAGACCCTCTGGATCTATCCGCCCAAGGCTATATGGTCTCCCTAAAACCCATAAAGCGGATATCCCATTAAGGCCCATTCTCTCCATGGTAGGGTCATCGCAACACAAGGTCTCAAAATGGATCTTTGACATTTTACAACCTGTTTCACAATATTATAGTAAATATTGTCTTAAAGATTCATTTTATTTTGCTGATTTTATTAAAAAGTCTAAGATTGTTAATAGATTTATGTGCTCCTATGATATTAGCAACCTTTTTACTTGTGTCCCTGTTTTGGAAACTATAGATATTTGTGCAGATTTTCTATATCGTGGCCGGATATCACCGCCTCCTATTCCTGAACACATCTTTATTGAACTTATGAAACTTGCCACTACATCTGTGGAATTTAGTTTCAACAATATTATGTACCGGCAAAAAGATGGTGTTGCCATGGGGTCAGTACTTGGACCGACCATGGCAAATATTTTTGTTGGGTTCCATGAAGAGCGCTTATTATCTGGGCCCATAAAGCCATTGGTGTACTTCCGATATGTTGATGACACATTCTGTTTATTTAATAACCAAACGGAAGCTAACACCTTTTTCTCCTTACTCAATGGAATGCATCCCGCGTTAAAGTACACCTACGAGGGAGAGAGCAATTCAACTATAGCCTTCCTTGATGTATTGGTAACAAAAACGCCATCTAGTTACCAAACATCTATATACCGTAAACCAACGTTTACAGGTTTGTACACTCGTTGGGATTCATTTTGTCCCAGAAAACGTAAGATAAATCTAATTTGGACCCTAACACATCGTGCCCTTATGATTTGTTCCAAATCAAAATTAGATGAGGAATTGAAAAGAATTACGGATACTCTATCCAAAAATGGGTACCCCCTTGATGTGATTAGGTCAACTATTCAAAAGAAATTGGCCGAATTCTCTCGAATGAAAGAGAATATAGTAGCCAAATGTCCAATTTATCTTCGTCTGCCTTGGTTAGGTAGAGTAAGTGAGAAATTTGCCAAACAAATAAGTTCAGCAGTTCAAGGATGTTATTTTGCTGCCAATGTGCGTGTTGTTTTCTCTACGAGAACTTTATTTCCATCTTCTCGAAAAGACGTTTTACCCCCCCACCATAAAAGTAATGTTATTTACAATTTTAAATGTGGTTGCGGTGCCAACTACTTGGGTCGAACGACATTAACATTAGATGGAAGAATTCAACAACATGTACCCAGTAAAATTAGGAATGGAACCTACCGGGCAACTGATGTCGTTACTAACACATACGGGTCTTCAATTACTGATCATTTGCTTAAAAACCCGTCTTGTGCAGCAAACTTTAGCACGAACTCTTTTACCATTATTAGTCGTGCTCATTCATTATACCATCTTAAGATCTTGGAGACCATTCACGTTCGACTCAGGAAACCTTCTCTTTGCAAGCAAAGGGAATGCCTCCTGGGGTTGAACGTGATTAATCTCTAGGGTATTCGTCCATAACGTCGTTTTATTTTAATCGTTTTCCCACTTTTTTTTTTTTTTTTTTTTTTTCCCCTGTAAATTTAATAAAACGCTATTTTAATCGCTTTCATTCTTTATTTTAAAATTAATTCCCTCGATACAGCTTTGAGAAGCGAGGGTCGAAACCGGTCAGCTGGCTCCCCATTTTTTTTTTCTTTCCTCTCCTGCTTCCCCTTAATTCCCACCTTTTTGGAGAGAAAATATATATATATATATATATATATATATATATATATATATATATTTGTATATATACAAATTTACTTTTAATCATGAATCATAAAAGTCTTCCTTTCTTAATTGCAATATATATATATATATATATATATAGGGTGATCCCAAAAATTGTGAATTTTTAAAGTACGTATTGTCAGATGTCACCAAGTGGCAACACTGCGAGATAGTGACCTTAAGCAAGTAAACATTAACCCGTTATAAAAACCATGTATTACTGATTACAACAGAATGACGCAACATCACACAATACGCGGCAATTATTGTAGGCACTACGAGAATTGTTCGGTAATCGTATGATCTCAAGATTCAGTAATGTTGCCTGATCTCCAAAATCGTCAGATATATCCGTTTGTGTGTGTGTGTGTGTGTGTGTGTGTGTGTGTGTGTGTGTGTGTGTGTTTTCTTGTGGGGCTATCTCAAGAGTAAATATTACAAAAATCAACTAAGAAATCTGGATGAGTTTAAAAAGAGAATCCACTATTTGCGGCAGCCGATGAGCAATCTCAATAGCAAATTTCTAAGAATCATTCAATTTACAGGATGTATTTTTTAATGAAAATTCCATCATTGTTTCGTAAATGTTTCAAGGTTTCAATAAATAGATAAAATATTTTTCTTCCATCACTCTTGGTTTTATTGGAGTGTTGAAAGTTTATTTGGGTCACCCTATATATATATATATATATATATATATATATATATATATATATATATATATATATATATATTTATTACGTTTTCACCCCAAACAAGGCAAATTGCCACTTTGGTGTAGGGGGCTACTATCAGGGGCAACAACTACTGGGGTACTATGTAGGGATTTTGGCAGCAAGATGTCGGTTCACGTTACACTAGAACCTCTGCACGTCAGTACTGTTGGGGAAGCAGAGACCTGGAATGGAATTCCAGAGTAAGCGGTTCTGGGGAAGAAACTATTGGGGTAAAAAGATCTTTTACATCTAGGGATCTCTACAGTTTGGGGGTGGGATTTAGCAGCCTGTCGGGTTTGTCGAGGGTGCTCACGTCGTGGGGGCACAAGTGATTGAAGTTCGTCAGAGCATTCACCACTAAAATACTTGTAGAAAAGGCAGAGGGACGCAACATTTCGTCGATGGGACAGAGGCTGAAACTTAGATGCCAGTTCAGGGCCTATCAGGTTTGCGACTCTCTTTTGAACCTTGTCAAGGAGCGAGAGACTAGTAGCAGATGCACCAGCGCAGATGTGACAGCAATACTCCATACATGGGCGAATGGTGGCCTTATAGAGGTACAGAATACTTTCGGGTGTTAGTAGCTTTCTAGCACGGTAGAGAGAGCCCACCTTCCTTGCAGCGGCCCTGGCAATGCCTT
The DNA here is from genome assembly GCF_053919585.1 of Euprymna scolopes. Lineage (NCBI taxonomy): Eukaryota > Metazoa > Mollusca > Cephalopoda > Sepiida > Sepiolidae > Euprymna > Euprymna scolopes. The sequence continues at coordinate 49,072,863 of NC_136488.1, forward strand.
CAATGTAATTGTTCCAACTCATGTTTCCTGTGAACGTTAGGCCAAGGAGTTTGAAAGATGGACTCTCAGATAAAGAGTCGTTGGCCATTGCCATAGGTGGTAGAGAGGGTTTCTTGTAATTATTGAATGAAACTAGTTTAGTCTTGGCAGCACTGAACGCGACCAACCACTTTTGTCCCCATTCCACCACAGATTGGAGGTCTTCTAGTGTTTCTGCCATTTCTTTAGAAATGTGTTCATTCGTCTTCCTGTCGTGCCTGCCATAGAGTGTAGTGTCATCAGCATATATACCCATCTCAGAGGCAGTTTTGTCGGGGAGGTCATTTATGAATATCAGGAACAATAGAGGTCCAAGGATAGAACCCCGGGGCACCCCCGCATTTATATCATATTGTTTAGATGTACGACTGTCGAGGACAACCTGGATTTTTCTCTTATCTAAGAAGGATTTAATTATGTTAAGTATTCTACCAGTGATACCGTATGATCTAATTTTCCTGAGGAGACCCTCATGCCATATCCTGTCAAAAGCCTTAGATATATTTAGAGCTACCGCTCTGCCCTCCCCCGCTTTGTCTAGTGAATGGTATATACGTTCAGAGATCACAGTTAGGATGTCTGCTGTGGAACGGGCTTGTCTAAATCCATATTGTTTGTCAGTCAGAAGCTTAGCATCTGTAAGATGATGGACTAGAGCATGGTTAATTAAGGTCTCAAATATTTGGGCAAAAAGTGGGAGGAGGCTAATGGGGCGATAATTTGATGGGTCTGTCCTTTCGCCAGAATTCTTGAATACTGGTACAACAGAAGCAGTTTTCCAACAGCCCGGAAAGCAAGCTTCATTAAGGCATTTGTTGTAGAGTTTGGAGAGAACTGGAGCTACTTCGGCTGAGCACATTTTTAATAGCACAGCTGGGATAAGATCGGGTCCACATGCTTTTGAAGTGTCAAGGTTTTTTATGATAGCATGCACCTGAGCAGGGGTGGTTTTCAGATCGTCTAGCATGGCGTCTGTCCGCATAGGAAAGTCAGGTAGGGGTTGGTTGGAAGGGTCCAGTGTGGAGTTTGAGGCAAACCGACTGGCAAGCATGTTAGCCTTGTCGGTTGCTTAGGAGACAACCTCGTGATTGTTGGTTAGTGGAGGAATTGTTGATTGCCCATTATTTACTACACTGTTGTAGATTTTCCAGAAGTCTCGAGTTCCTAGTTTTTGTGCATTGATGCGTTTTTGGGTGGTTTCAGTAAATTCTCTCTTAGCTGTCGCTATTTCTTTCTTAACGTTATTTCTAGCTTCTATATACTTCAGTCTGTTTGAACTGGACTTATGTCGGTTAAACCTACGGTATGCATGCTGCTTTTGAGCAATGGCAGTTGCACAAGTCGACGTAAACCATTGGGGAGAGTGGGCTTACTATAAAATTTCCGCATGGGAACATGCGCTTCGATTGCAGTTTTGAACCAGTCAGTGGTCTCGTTTGCACACTGTTCAGCAGGGAGAGAAAAAATATTTTTCCATGGGGCATCTCTGATTAGTTCCCTGATGGCTTCCCAGTCAGCCTTTTTATAACATCTCGTTGTTTTGAGCACTGGCTCTTCAGTTTTGGCTCTAGAGTTTAGGGCGATTTCAACCATTATCACTGCATGATCAGCGTTCCCGAGTGAGCTGTGGGCCTTCGTTATGCAGTCATCGGGAACTGTGGTCAAAAACAGATCTAGAAGTGATGCGTGTTGTTCTTCCTGGTCAGAGAAACGGGTTGGAAACGTAACAATTTGTGATAGGGAGTGAGATATAGTGAAGCTATGAGTTATGCTGCCCACTGCATCTGTGTAAGTAGAGAATCCAAGCCAGTTTTTGTGGTGGACATTAAAGTCACCAAATACATGTATTTGTGCGCTAGTGTCGAGGGATAGTGCCGTGTCTATGCTGTCAAAGACTTTGTTTATTATGGTGCAGTCCTGAGTCGAGGGAGAGCGGTAGAGAAAATAATAGTAGCTAATATTGTGTTGCATGTTTAGTCTAAACCACATAAAGGCTTGATCATCTGTTTCTAGGTTTGTTTCTCTAGTCAGGGGGAGGGTATTATGAATGTAAATTCCAAGTCCGTGCATGTGTCTGTCAGAGTCCTTACGGCAGAGTGGGAGATATTAAGGCATGTTAAAGTGGTTAGAGGGGATGGAGGAGTGTAGGTTAGTCTCACTTAGTGCTAAGATATCCGGGGTATTTGTTAAGAGAAATGCTTCAACATCAGCTAAATTAGTTCTAAGCCCACGGATATTTGTGAATGCGAGCCTCAAGAGAGGAGGCAAGTTGAATTTGTTTGTTCCTAAGCCTTGTTTAAGCTTATTTTTAGATTGTACTGTCGTCATATTTTTTTTAAAGAGTTTCGGTTTAGGTAAGGGGGAGCTAAACAAGAGGTTATGCAGAGCTTCAGACATGCATCACAAGTAGACCATCAGCTGACCTTTCTCCAATTAGGATTGTGGCCTCAGGAAAGCCCACCGGGGATGAGTGCAGGGTCCCTTTCCATGCGCGTCATGGCACTGCAAACAACCCGATATTATTCAACTGTTGATGGAGCAGCCGCTCTAAGCGCTACCAAAGAGTTAGGGCACCTGTACTACCAGTCGGGAACAGCAGCCAGGAACTGTCAATCCGGTACCCTCAACCCATTAGAAGAAGGTCAACCCAATCTAATTGCTCAGGCATATCTCATACTCAAGCACTCCCAAATGTTCAGTTTTAGGGGTGGGGAGTGCTGGGAATGGGGAAAAACGGCGTTCGTTGCCCTAGCCAGGAAACAAGATCTACTGCTGGGTGTTTCTGTCGACTCACTGAGATAGTGTCTCTGCGTTTGACTAATAGGCAAAGAAGGAGCATGGAAGCCGGGCGATAGACTGAGCCTATCTACTCCTTAAGCAATTTAGGTTTGCAAACCGGTGAATTTGTTTGAGTCACCAGCTCTAGGAAGGTTTTCATCCAAGACTGAAGAGGCCTCCCTCCCCTTTGGTTTAGTTTCAGAGTTTTCCTTCTCCTAGACGGATGATCTGGGAAGACCTACTGGGTCCGTCAGCACTGAGAGGGTTTTCTCCGCGCCTAGCTTCTAATCCAGGTATTTCTGCGACCCCGCGTGGTTAGTTAGTGTTACTGGGTTAGTTTGTGGGGGTTATATCTCTGCTGATTAGTTACACTCCTCAAAGTGATTTAGGGACATTGCTATTTAATTGTTAATGGATAAAGGGGTGAGTGGAGTTCATGCAGTGTAAGCATCTATGATTGTAAGAAGGCTTGTTAGGGAGGAGATAATGTGGTTTTAGTCTTACCCTTTTTATTTATTTTATTTATGTTAGCTTAGGTCTAGGATAATGTTACAGTATGAGTAGGTATTAAGAATTGAGCTACGAGTTGTGCCCAAACTATTTTAGATGATAGGAGGGTTAAGATGTAAGTGCAATATAGTATGGATAAGACAGCAAGTTTTGAGTCATGCGTAATTAGGTGAATAGATATATGGGCAGGTTTTCAGTAGGTGCGAATAGAGTTGAAGTTGTAGGTATTTTCAAGTAAGAGTCATGGGACATTTTGCATAACAAGGAGTGTCGTTTCAATAACGTATTAATCGTTGCAAAACTCTCGAGGAGACAGTTATGTAATGCAGATCGCTTTGCTTCTGAGTGCTTAGGCTGTTAAATCCCTTACTGGATAGGAATGAGCTGTAATGCATGCCTTAGAGGCAGAAATGTATAGATGTTTAGTGATGGCTATTAAAACAGTTTGCATGTGAGGGTTAGGGGCTGGAAGTTAGCGATTCCACTACAAATGCGGTGCAATGTGGGAGTTTAGTGGCGGATAGGTTGGAAGGAGTAGATTGTTAGCGTTCAAGAGAAAAGGGGTTATTTATTTACAGATAGATTTCTATTAGGATTTTTGAGTTACAGGTAAGGTTTAGTTTGAAGAAAGGGGGAAAAATTTTTTTTTTTTTTTTTTTGCATGCAGGTAAGACAAACGCAATCGTCTTGGAGGTAAAATGTATAAGATTTCGTAGCTAGCTCCCAGTTATAGGAACAACTAGTTCATTGGGATTCGGAATTGTAGTCATTAGGGTCAGGCAGAGTGTTGCATCTACTCAGAAAATTAGCCCTAGTATCACAGCTAAGATTATGTATATTGCAGTTACAAATATAGTGATAGTTAAATTATAAGCCAAGTTCAGTGGTTTGGTATGGATATCATGGAGGACACTTTAATACAAGCAAGCGTACGGTGATTGCAGATATTAAGTATACTACTTAAATAAAGTTCTTCTGTCTGAAAGATAAGTCCTCGCTCTATTCGGTATTCTTGCCTAGACTATTCGTTTTTCGAGTCGAGTTCTAACCACAAACGGCTCGCATGGAAATAAAGAGTTAAAGACCATTTATACGCATATGTAATTAAAATGCATTAAATAAATAAATTTAAAGAGAAGGTATAAACAGTTGGTAAAAAGCTAAAAAATAAATAAATAAATAAATAAATAAAAAATAAAAATAGAAAACAGCTCGCATGGAAGCAAAGACAATATATGCGCATATAGTTAAAATACATTAAATAAATAAAGTTTTAAAAAGCAGTTGTCATTTTGGTAAGATTAGGATTGATTATTTTCACTTAGCTTAATTTCTTTGGCCATCTACAATTTGACGCGTCTGCCAGCGAGCGTAAATTCCACAGCCAAATAACGCCGTAAACAACAAGAACCATGACAGTCAACGAACGGGAAGTCCAAGACTCAAGTTTCGCCCTCATTTGGGTTCATCAGTCTTAGACTTCCGGTTCGTTAACTGTCATGGCCCTTGTGGGCTGCGACGTTAATTGGCTGTGGAATTTATTATATATAATCTCTCACATTCTGAAAATCATATATATATATATATATATATATATATATATATATATATATATATATATATATATGTATATAAGAGAAAGAAAATTGAAGCTGTAAGTTGAAATTTACATTCAATATTTATTGTTCAATTGAATGCTCCAAAAACAATTTACAAAGTTCTTATTCCGCTTCCGCGAAGTTTCAAAGAATGCTATTCTTCTCATCAGAAGTTCCTTTTATATATATACATATATATATATATATATATATATATATATATATATATATGTGTGTGTGTGTGTGTGTGTGTGTGTGTGTGTGTGGTGTGGTGTGTGTGTGTGTATAACTACTTAATTTACTCACATAAAATTAATATACGATCACATAAAATTAATATACGAAAGTATAAATTTATGCGTAAACTTTAAGTATTTACTTCAAAAGTGCTCAATACGTAGATAGAGCTAGTTAGTAAGTTATAAAATATATATGGCGATTAAGCTAAACTGATTATTTCGCGTTTCATCCACCACTCTATGAATCTTTAGGCTTATGCCTGAAGAGTCCTAGCTTATATATATATATATATATATATATATATATATATATATATATATATAAGCCCGATCCCAGGTCGTCGCACGCATGAAGTGTGCAATACTGACGACCTAACCGTATGGGCCACGCCGCCTATGTCGGAGCACATCACTGATGAAATGCAGTACATCGAAACCCACTTTGGGTCTGCCGTTTTCCGTTGTCGATGCAATTGCTCGATTCCCTCTAATTCTTGGTTCTAGCTTTATCATGAAAATGTGTATGTGAACGGGTATTTATATATATATATATATATATATATATATATATATATATATATATATATATATATATATATATAATCTCCTCTTAATGTCTAATATATATACTAGTATATATATACTAGCAGGCCGCCCTTAAAAATACACTTAAATATGATATTTTGATTAATGCAGATTTCCTATTTGTTATTATATTATATTATATTGGACCCAATATAAAGTAATGATTTAAGAAGTATATAAAAAAAATTACTCGTGCGCCACCACCAAGAATCGAAATCGAAACGTTTAGCTTACGACTTGCTTTTTCGTTTGACGGAAAGCCCGTAACCACAACCAAGGTAAATGTTTTCTCGCATGTTTTTCCCGTTAGGGATCCCCATCTCTTTTTTCTTTCTGTTCAAAAAATGCTACATTGCCAAAGGTGTGTTTATTCATAAAGTATGAAGAAATGTTGGTTTTTGAAAATTTTCAAACGATATAATGCTTGAAACTGTCGAACTGGACATTGAAACTATTCTAACATAAAATGAAATACACTTTTCGTTACCATCAACACCTTGTCTTGAAGTCTTGATTTTGCACACACAGTACACACACACACACACACACACACACACATATATATATATATATATATATATATATATATATATATATATATATATATATAAAGAAAGAGAAAAGAGAGAGATAGATAGATAGATAGATATTACTGAAGATCGTGTGATATATTAAATATATCAATTTATATGTTTATTAATAAACAGATCCTCCGGACCTATATATATATATATATATATATATATATATATATATATATATATATATATATATATATATATATATATATATATATATATATACATATATATATATATATATATATATATACATATATATATATATACATATATATATATATATATATATATATATATATATATATATATATATATAATTTTTTTTTACGGGACCCATTATATAAACAAAGACAATTGCTCCAAGGAAATGCCTACTTCCGACCATTACATTGTGCTGTGGATTGCTCAAAATACAGTTTTCGATCATTTTACCACACTGCTATCAAAGACATTCACTTCGGATTTTACCATGCAATTTGGATGTGAATTTTTATATCCTTTTTAACTTTCCTTACTCTATGACTTTTAAATACTTAAACAACTTTTAATTGTGATTTTCCATGTCTCACTGACTTTAGCAATAAAGGTGTAAACCATTATAACTATTTGCTAATATATATACATATATATATATATATATATATATATATATATATATATATGTATATATGAAACGGATTTTTAATTTAATTATAATTTGATTTTTAAATTTTAAATTATCAATCACATTACTAAATATATATATATATATATATATATATATATATATAGTAAGTTATAAAAATATATATGGCAATTAAGCTACACAGAATATTCCGCGTTTCATCCACACTAGGATTCGTCAGGCTAGTGTGGATGAAACGCGGAATATTCTGTGTAGCTTAATTGCCACATATATTTTTATAATTACTACCTAGCTCTACCTATGTATTGAGCACTGTTGAAGTAAATACTTAGTTTGCGCATAAAATTATACTTTCGTATATTAATTTATGTGATTAAATGAAGTAGTCTCTCACACACACACACACACACATATATATATATATATATATATGAGGGGTGTGCAATAAGTAATGCCCCTGACCCACTTCCAGTTGTCTGATCTAGCTGAAATTGTGTATGTGCAATGAGTCATATGTCTATGGGTTATGTGGCAAATTACAGCCCTGAACTAATTGTGGTTTCTGTTTTACAGGTGTTTGAACTGAATCAAGTGTGAAATGGAGCCTGTTGAATGTCGAGCGGTGATCCGGTTTTTGTATTTGAAAGGACGCACACCACAGGAGACTTTTGATGAAATGAAAGAAACTTATGGGGATAATGCCCCATCATATGACCTTGTAAAACGCTGGCATCGTGAATTTAAACATGGCCGGAAGTCTGTGGAAATAGCTCCCAGACCTGGTCGCCCTCTTCTGTCATTGATGAGGCATCTGTCCGTCAAGTTGAGGCTGCCATTTTGGAAGATCTACACATTACTATTCGTTAAATAGCCCAAGATGTCAAGATTAGTAAAGGGTCTGTGGAAACTATCATTCATGACCATTTGCATATGCATAAGGTGTCTGCCAGATGAATTTCCAGGTTGTTCACACTATTCCAGAAGCGAGAACGCGTCGAGTGCTCGAGGATGAATTAGGAGATATGCCAAGAAGATGAGTCAAAGTTTTTCAAAAGACTGATTACACAGGATGAAACCTGGGTTCATCACTATGATTCAGAGACCTAAGCCCAGTCAATGCAGTGGAAACACTTGGACTCACCACCCCCAAAGAAGGCAAGGGTGCAGCCCTTCGCTGGCAAGGTCATGCTCACAGTCTTCTGGGACCAGGACGGAGTAGTGATGACAGATTTCCTGGTAAAGGGTACCACAATTATAGGAGCCTATTATGCTTCACTTTTGAGGAAATTAAGGGAAGCTATCAAAATCAAGAGACGGGGCAAGATCAGCAAAGGTACTCTCCTCCTGCATGACAACGCTCCGGTCCACAACTCGCATGTCGAAAGATCAGAAGCACGGGCGTGTGGTTATGAAATCGTTCTCCATCCTCCCAACTCTCCTGACCTTGCACCCTCTGATTTTCACCTCTTACCAGCCATGAAGTTGTTTTTGAAAGGAAAGCGTTTCCCAGATTATGCAGCCTTGATTTCTGAAGTCACGTCGTGCTTGGAGGACAAACCTGGAGTATTCTACAAAAACGGTCTCCAGAGCTGCATCAAACGATGGGAGAAATGCATAACTCTGGGTGGTTCCTATGTAGAGAAATACTAATAACTGTGACAAGTTTCGTTGCTCTATAGCTATTGGAAGTGGGTCAGGGGCCTTACTTATATAAAGCTGAACGTCTGTGTGTGTGTCTGGTCACGAATAGGCTCCTATATGGTTGACTATTATAGAAAACTGATTACATATAATGATAGAAGATGTATCGAGACACAGGAATAGGTATGTTTTATCTGGCATAATGATGATTGATTTAAAATTGTGGGGTCTTCGTACGCGCCAGGTCCACAAAGTATGGAAATAAAAAAATTTTAAAATTAAAAAAAAAAACGTTTACAAGTGTTTTTGATATAGATGTACATAATAATACTTTGATAAGTATGTTTTAACTTAAATAGAGATGGTATAATAAAATTGTGGGGTCCACGTTCGCGCCTGGCCTCCATAGAATGGAAATAGGCACAAACTTTAAAAAAAAAAGACTTTTCATATCTATCTGCGTAAGTATATTTCGATAATTATGTTTCAGTTTGAAGAAATATGGTATAATAAAATTATGGAGTGTTCGTTCGCACCTGACCTCCATAGAATGGAAATATGTCACAATGTTTAACAAGGTTTTTGATATAGATCCACAGAATATTGTGATACGTGTTTCAGTGTGAACAGGTATGGTATAATAAATTATGGGGTTTACCTATTTTATTTTTACTTTCATCATATTTTGCTTTGGTTTTGATACAACCCTTCCTTTTCATAACGTATTATACTTTCATAAATCAGAGTCCATTTTCTGTAGGCTGCTTTTGAACCCAGTCAACGACGGATACTTTTGCTAGTATATATATATATATATATAACTCAGGTCAGTTTGCTCAGTCGTAGTAACTGTTTTAATAAACGAAACTACTGAACACATAACATCTGACGTTTTTTTTTATAAATGGAACTTAACAAAAAAATCGTACAATAAGTAACTGTTACCAAAGGCAATAATAGTTATTTTTTCTTCGTAGTTACTTTAGTTATTTACGAATTAAACTATTTTTAAGTCATTAGATTTCGTAATTGGCAGTTTAAAGAAGTTGAAATTACTTGCAAATGTTTATTAATACTTTGAAGATCATGAAAACAATCGAATTTTTAGTGTTTTAAAAACGATCAAAATTTATAACCGTCGACTTTTGATAAGTGCTTTATGTCATACTGGCTGGTACAACAATGGCCACAACTTTTAACATAGGAATTTCATTACTTAATATTCGGAAAACTACTTATTTACAGAAATTTCAAATGCGATATTCGTTTTCAGCATACCCGAAACCATTGAAACGGAATATGTTAACTTGGAAACCAAGTACAAATTTACTAAAGTTTTATTCAAACAGTCTTTATTTGAAGTTTTATAACAAAATTATAACTTTTATAATAAAAATATGTTTATGCACTGTTTTTTTTAAATCAAACATCAGGTGTTGGTAAGTTTTTTACATCAAACAAAAAAATAAAACTGTTTAAAAAATATTTATGAACTGTTTTTTTTTAATATATTTATGTACTGTTTTCTTGTTTGATTAAAAAATAGTTACTAAACATATTATTGAACAAAAATAGTTCAAGAATATTTTTATAACAGTTCTATTTTTATGTTTGTGAAAAATTCCGAAACCTGATATTTGATTTAAAAAACAGTGCATAAACATATTTTTATCATAAATTTGTTACGAAAGTTCAAGTAATGACTGTTTGAATAAAACTTCGATTTTTATATTTGCTTAAAAAAAATCTACATTACATACAGTGTTTTTCATCCAACAATATAATTTGTCTGACGTCACTTCTACTGAATGGTTTTGAGGGTGTGTGACTCTTAACGAAAGCCGCCACAATTACAGAGTAACGTGGTATTGAAGTCTATATATCAACATTTTTTATTTTAATATACTTTCACACGAATGTTTGTGTTATGTAACATATATATATATATATATATATATATATATATATATATATATATATATATATTATGGATCAAGAATATATATATATATATATATTATGGATCAAGAATATATATATATATATGTATGTATATATATATATATATATATATATATATATATATATATATATATATACTAGCATGGGTGCCCGGCGTTGCCCGGGTGTTTGGAGGTGTATGCTGAGCAAAAAAAAGGGGTAATTTTTTAAACTTTGACCCCTATTATGACCCCTGAAAATTTATTGTTTTGGGCTCAAATCAAGTTATTAAGTTAGATCCATGTCCACGGAAGCTATATCTAAAATTTCAAGTTTGTAGACCCAAAATTGTCGGAGAAGTTTGGTAGAGTTCTCAAAGCTCAAATCGTTGAACTTTGACCCCTTAATCGCCAAATTTCTGGCTAAAAACCGATCACATAGATTTTTCCAAATCTCAGTACCCTGTATATCAAATTTCGAGTCTGTAGACTAAAAATTGACAGAGTTATTTTGTAGGGAAATGTACACAGACACACACACACACACTTTCACTTTTATAGATATATAGATTTAAAATTTGAGTCTGACAGAATGACAAAATTATATTGCAAACCGATATATTAAACAAACGAACTTCAAAGAGACAAATGAACACATAAGTAAAAACAATTTGTATTAGAAAACATTTATTATTCCACGTCTTTTTTTACAGACCTGACGACTGAGGTTCGCTCTTAATAAAAATTGTTTTTTATAGTCTTAATTTTGACTTCCTTTTTCATAAAAAACTAAAAAAAAATCAAGAAAGAAAAGAAATTTAATTTTATTTTTTCATTAATTTCTTTCTGTGCAAAGCAATTCTTTCAAACTTACTCTGTTTCCAAAATGTTTTTATTTTATTCCCCTCCCCCATCATTCATTTTCCTCCGCATCCTGGCAAGTATTAAAATAAACCATTTATAATATTTATTCATGGATTTATTTACTTATCATTTCTTTTGTATCGGTAAATGAATTCCATTAAAAAAAAACTGTAAAAGTCACGTTAAAGGTGATTAAGTTGGAAAGTAAGTAAAAATTTACCCTTTTTACTTTTATACGATTTCTGATCACTTTGAAAAATATGTGTGTGTGTTTTAAAAATGTTTTTAACTGCTATAATCTCATTTATATATATATATATAACAACGTGAGTATTCATATCGTGGGTTTGTATTACTGTACACATAGATTCGAAAAAATAGTCAAAAACAAATATATAAATAAATGTTATCAAAGGCAAGATAAGTTACTTTTCTACCTAACTGGATATATTTTTTGTGTTTTTATTCAATGTAATATATTTATTCAGCTCGAAAAACATACAGTGTTTACCGATGTATTGGAAAATTCAAGATGGCGTCTCACACCCTCTTTAACACCGTAAGTTTGGGAAAAGGTGTTATAAATAAAAACTATACAAAATACTATTAAAAACCCGCCGAATATATGTCAACCTATGTCACGGTAACATATATTGAGCGAGTTTTTAACAGTATTTTAACAGGGCACATCGTAAAAACTGACCCATTAATTTTCCTGAAGTAAAAACTATATAGTTTTTAAACTTTTAAAACTGTACATTATAAAAAGAAAACTGTTCGAGTGATTTTTTTTTTTTACATGGGTGTCACCACTTATCAAGGCCCAGAGGCCACTCAAGGATAAGGGTTAATAGGTATACATTAGTCATTGTGATTTTAGCATAGTAAACAGTGGGAATTTTGTAACTTGGATTACTTGAAAAAGAAAACTGTTCGAATGATTGAAAATGAAAACAAAATAACAATGTAAATATATTGATAAGAAAAAAACAAAAACAAACGAAGTTTCCGTTTCAGGAACCCGAGTTTAATTTTATGTCGTAATCATTCAACTCGTTAGCGGTTTTATTCAGCGATTAGGGATAACCATACGACATATCTAATTACCAAAGCGATTTTTTTTTAATTTTTTTTTTTTATTAAAACTAAACCTGTTTAGTTTTAATGAACCAATTTTTTTAAAGCCAACACTTTAGTTATTTTGAGAGCGTGCAACTGCACCCGAAAGGTTGATTAGGAAACTCCAAATCCTTTTATGACTCGAAAAAAAAAGGGCTTTTTATCGGCTTAAATGATAAACTAATGTTAAATATTAGTATTTAATATAATGAGATATCAATCTACACAATTTGCCATCGATTCTGAAATAAAATGAAATCCTGACATTGTGATCATTTTTGCAGGTGTTATGTGCCAAATATTGAAATAAGAATGTTTAAATTCAATTATTGTAATTTAAGTCTTTAATTTTAAAGTCGATTTTATTTATAAAATATCTTTTTAGAAATCAATCTCAAAAACAATCTGAACAATAAATCTCTTTTGTTATGGCTAAGTTTTTGTCAAGGGTAGAAATTATAATAGACAAGTATTCATCCATGATGACATTTTACCGATTTCCTGGTTTACAGGTATTCTTGCTAAATTTCTTCGAAAGAATTGACATAAACAATACTTCAACTAAATACGTATATTTCATGCAATAATGACTTTTGTTTCTTCTGACTTTTCCTAAACTAAACATAAAACATCGGTTAGGGTTAGTTTAACATTCTGTAAAAGTACCTTCCGTTTTTTTTGTTTTTTTTTTGTACTTCTGCAGAGAAGGTAAAAAACCGATAAAAACTGGATATATTTTTCGTGTTTTTATTCAATTTAACATGTTTATTCAGCTCGAAAAGAATACAGTGTTTACCGATGTGTTGGAAAATTCAAGATGGCGTCTCACACATTCTTTAACACCTTAAGTTTGGGAAAAGGTGTTATAAATAAAAAACTATACAAAATACTATTAAAAACCCGCCGAATATATGTCAACCTATGTCACGGTAACATATATTGAGCGAGTTTTTAACAGTATCTTCACCGGTTTTTTATTTATTACACCTTTTTCCAAACTTACCGTGTTAAAGAGAGAATCGGCCGCCATCTTGAATTTTCCAATACATCGGTAAACACTGTATGCTTTTCGAGCTGAATAAACATGTTAAATTGAATAAAAACACGAAAAATATATCCAGTTTGGTAGAAAAGTAATTTATCTTGCCTTTGATAACATTTATTTGTTATATATTTGTTTTTTGGCAACTTATTCGAATCTATGTGTACAGTAATACAAACCCGAAATGAATTTAAGACCACGAGTGAAATGAGAAAATGAAGAAAATCACATTTACTGTGTGTGTTTACTGTTTATTTGGTTGCCATAACAACGTGACGGTAGTGAACGTGTGTGTGTGCGTGTGTGCGCGTTTCGTGTAGTTTAGTTTCGTATAATAGGTTCGTATTTTTTTTAATTTGTAAATAACAAGTTATTAAAAAATTAAACCCTTCCAAGATGGACAATAAATAAAGCCATAATATTTTATGGTAAAGGTAAGAGCGTAGAAATGATTGTTTTTTAGGAGATGTGATTATTGGATTAACCAATCAGAAATCGTCTGTGGCACACACATCTCTGTTTTTATAGATATATATATATATATATATATATATATATATATATATATATATATATATATATATATATATATAGGTCGAGGTAATTAGTTAAAGAGATTTAATATAATGTGATATATAGATAGATAGATAGATTAAATGTTAAATAGATTTTGTAAATAGTACAGTTGAAATGATTAGAATATTTCCAATATGTAATAAGGTCGAGGTAATTAGTTAAAGAGATTTAATATAATGTGATATGCAAATGAGCATAAGTCATTCGATATGGGGGTGGTTTGTAGAATAGTATATAAAGAAATTAGGCAAAGATTCTTATGTCTCCTATAACAGAAACATCCTAAAATGGGTTCTAATGTTTCTCTACCAGGAGAGATCTACCCTCTTACCTCCTTTATATTTCGTTGATGATGGAGAGCTGTACACACAGACAGAAACACACGAACCCTATTACTTTATAAAAAATATATATATATATATATATATATATTCTTGATCCATTTACGTAATTGTCAAAAACATTTTCTTTCCGTCACGAGTATCACGTTTATACATTATTTATGTATACTTACTATTCCATAGCCAGCTATAACATATACTGACCTAACGGGTCACGAGTAGTCTAGTATAGATAAAAGAAGTACGAATGTGTGTGCGGTCACTTCTCAACTTATATACTCAACGAATTTTTGATCTACAGACTTGGAATTTGGTATACAGGGTATTCGGACACGTGGAAAACGTTTTAATCGGTTTTCATCTGAAGAAAAGGCTTCTAAAGGGGTCAAAATTGAAGAATTGGTACGTGGATTTATTCGAATTTTTATCTGTTTGCTAACTGTTTCACGAATGCGCATGCGTGAATCGTTCTCATAGCAGATTCCTTATGTTGAGAATAAGTATGTTCAAAACACTTTCTAAAGATCGTGTCAAGCTGGCCTTGGTTATCGTACTTGGAGCACTGTCTTTAGGTTTTAATTTCGATTTTAGCTTGAGTATATTTCTTCTTTTTTTACTTACAAGAAGTGAATTGTTTAGAAAAAATAAACATAATACTCGCATGCATATGTCTTCAGTTTCTTTCCGCTTTTTTTTTTTTACTTCATTTTTTAAAAGTATTTTAACATTACAGTTAATATCAAGCAACACTAGGTACATCTTCTAGTGTATATATATATATATATATATATATATATATATATATATATATATATATATATATATATATATATATATATATATATATATACTAGAAGAGCAAACATCTCTGGCCTTGCAGAGGCCATGTTGGAGACGACGATAACGTCTTTGAGTGTTGCGAAGACCACACCAACATTTTATAAAAGTTGTATTTTAAGCGAAGATTTATATATATATATATATATATATATATATATATATATATATATATATATATATATATATATATATATATATATATATATAAGCCACTCGGGGATAATGGACTTGGATATAAAAATGGGAATAAATGAAACGTAGAAGACAACGAATTTCGACAAAGCGGAGAAAGAAAAGGGGTAAGCAATAAGTACCATTTTCTTTTTAACGTTTGTTGGAATCACGGCTGAGTCCCACTACAGCTTTTTAATGGATGCATGTTCTCTGCGTAGACAAACACGTTATTTTATGAACAAATAATAAATAATATTACTGGGGGCGGATTGTGCATGTTTGTGCGATGTAATATTTTTTTTATGCAACTGTTTGAATGATTAGTTGTGGGGGAAAGCGGTCGATGGAATTCATCGTTCCACGCTCTACGACGCACCCAAATGTTGGATGCAAATTGAACTTTATTTATTTATTGCTGTTTTTATTTTTATATTATTTATTTATTTATTTATTGATAAGAGACGCGAAAACGAAACAAACTTTTTTCTGCATGTAAACGAATTTCACTGCTCAGTTCCGACACCCTGGCCACTGCACCGCTCAATCAATATTGGCTATTTTATTCATCTTACATATACGGTACAACTACAGCAACATGACATAACCAATCACTTCTCTCCCCCCCCTCCCAATTCGTACATGAAAACAAATTCTCGCGCGTGGGCACCCGCGGACATAATTTGCATGATGTAATATCTTGTTTCTGAATTTTTTAGACGAAGATCGATAATTTGTATGATTTGAATTATTTTAACAACTGTTCTCATCTTGCGTATTATTCTCACAACGTTTTAATCAATCTAACCTTCGACCTTCTTTCAGTTATATCTTGTCGAACTCGGGAATCTTTCTGTCGAACTCGGGAGCCTTTCTATCGAATTCTGAAATCTACATAAGATTTAGAACGGAACTCTTATATAATCGACAAACATGATCTCTTTCTGTCAGCCATGACTAGGTAGAAGTCCTTCTTGATTCGCAACTGTATTTTTAGTGTCGCTCCAACTAAGGATTGAAACTTCAATTTCCAGAAGAGTGTAACTTACAACTGAATTTTTTCAAATAATTTATCCAATACATCCGTAGATTAAATATAACATAATATATATATATATATATATATATATATATATATATATATATATATATATATATATATATATAGTACAATACTACTTGAAATTCAAAGACATACATTTTTTCTTTTTTTTGTAACTTTTGTTTATTTCATGTTGGATTTCTTCATTACAGCCGTTTCGTTAATGGGATGGCAATTTTATGATTGTATGTGTTCATAAAAATTTCCTGTTATTACTAACTCATCAGATGTTGTTTCCATTCCATGTTCCCAACAAAAAGTTGATGTTGTACATGATAAAACCTGCTATTTGGGGAAAAGAAGATCCATCCTCACATTGTTACAAGTCAGCCATCTTGGGTATCATGTTATATATATATATATATATATATATATATATATATATATATATATATATATATATATATATATATATATACACTGTGTATCGCTTTATTGCAGGTCAATATTTTTAAATTTTTGAAATTGCTATGAAACGCAGAAAAGTAAAATTTGGTACACTGGAAGAGCATAACAAGGTGCCTTATTTCCCTGACTTTTGTGGAATTTGAACAAATATTTTTAAAATTATGCTAATTTTTCTATTTTCTGGTAATTCTAAGTGTGTATCACTTTATTGCAGGTCTCCTAAAATTCCTAAAAAAGGTTAATTAACAGCTAGTGAAAAGAAACGTTTTGTTGCAGGCGTTGTAGAAGGTTTATCTCTCGTAGATCTAGCCAAGGAGCTCGGAAGAGATTGAAGAACATTGTCTCCATTCGTTGAAAGTCCAAACATCAAACCAAGGAAGGACAAAAACACAAGAAAGTCGGTTTCTGTTTGTGATGTTAGGAACATTCGCTGTTAACTTATCAATCAACCGGGCAGCAACAGTGCTGCTATATTTAACAAGGCTGGAATAGTTCTTTGTCCAGAAAAACACGTAGCAAAGTCTTAAACGAAATTGCAAGAAGCATTAATCCCATAGCAAGACCTATTTTAAACAAAACTCATGAGGAAAAACTTTTGGCTTGGGCTCAGAAATACATGAAAACCAGCTTTGAAAATGTTTTTTTTTTCACCGATGAGGCCAGAGGAACCCTTGATCGACCAGATAGGTTAGCCAAAGTTTGGAGTCCTCTTGGATTCCCTACCCCTCATCGATTCTGTCGTCAACATGAAGGTAGAGGTGTCATGTTTTGGGCTGGAATAATCTGCGATGAACTAATAGGACCATTTTGAGTGCCAGAAGGTGTCAAACTGACAAGCGGTCTCATTTTATTTTTAAATGAGCATTTGTCACCATGGCTTGATGACCTATTGGCGTGCCACTGCAAATTGATTTTCATGCACGACAATGCGCCATCAAACTCAGCCAAGGCTACGACATCCTACCTTAAGTCATTAGGCATTAGTGGAGAAAATTTGATGATATGGCTACCTTGTTCTCTAGATATAAACCCAATTGAACAGCTCTGATGAATAATAAAAGTGAAAGTTTATGAAGGAGGTATTCGATTTTCATCGAAGGATGATCTTTGGGGGTAGATTTTGGACGTTTCACATCATCACATCATCTCAAATCCGTCAATTAACATCATCTTTTGACAAGAGGCTATTCAAAGTGATTTTGAAGAATGGGACTTATGTTGATAAATAAATATTTCCTTAAACAAAATGATGTGAAATTCGTTCTTGTTTTTGGTGAATATTGTTCCTGAATGTGTTCTTTATTTATTATAAATAGAAATATGAAGTTAGAATATTGTTTTATTACCGAAAATATACATTTTTAGACACTTGCAATAAGTGATGCACACTTAAATTACCAGAAAATAGAAAAATTAGCATAATTTTCAAAATATTAGTTCAAATTCCACAAAAATCAGAGAAATAAGGCACCTTGTTATGCTCTTCCAGTGTACCAAAATTCACTTCTCTGTGTTTCATAGCAATTTCAAAATAAAAAAAAATAATTATCTGCAATTAAGCGATACACATGAAAAACCTAAAAATGTTATATATTCATAAATATTTATTTATTTAAAGACTTTCTCAAGATGAATGATTAAAAAAATAGAGTCAATATTTTAAAAATACAACGTCCGTCTGTAACGTGGAAAGAATGCCTTTATATGTTTTTATATTACGAAATTCGTAGGATTTAAAAAAAAAATAAGATATGCGTCTTTTTAATATCGATGTTATGTACAAAGTTTTGTTGGGGATGTGATATAAAATATCCTGTATCTAAATTCAAGTTTCGTTCAAGTTAGTATTAGTTGGGCAATTAAATGAGATAAATTGTATAAAACGTTAGGTTGTTAAATTCTGTCAGAGTGTACAATGAGTGCTGGTCCTATGTTTTGCTTCAAAATCAGTCATTTTGAGAAAGTCTTGAAATAAAGACGAAATGTTAATGAATATATATAAATTTTTAGTGTTACGTTAGATTAGTTCTATAGTTATCACGCACACACACACACCCACACACACAAACACACACACACACACACACATATATATGTATGTATATATATATATATATATATATATATATATATATATATATATATACTAAGAAAATATAACACTGCTCGACAAATAAAGGGGAAGGAAAAGCAGTATTTAATCTAATTCTATGAGTTGTTTTTTTTTCTATTCTGCTTTCTATACCGATGTATACGTTTTTTCTTTCCTTTTATCTTTTATTACTTTCGGAAAATGTCTTTGATGTTTAACATCTGGCGTCCAACTGCCAATTAAAATTCTTCATACATACATACATACATACATACATACATACATACATACATACATACATACATACATACATATGAACACGTGTTTTTGAGTATCACCCGTCGTCAGCATGGCTAAACTTTTAACCGGGATCGAAAACTTTATACATAACAACTATATTAAAAAATGATCACTGATTTCATTTTATAACATCCAACACATTTTGAATTCTATCAGGTATGTTTCATTTAGTAAAGTAAAAAGAGAGGGTTTTATGCCACAAACGCACCACATATTTAAAAATGTTGCACTTGCATGTTATTTCTCCAAATCAATCATCATAGGTCTCGAAATAATAGTAAAACATGATGTATATATAAATAATTGTCGTTTTCTCTTTTCATTTTCCATCATGCTAGAATATTATTTCTATAATTTTAACACACGCACACACACACCCACACATACACACACACACACACACACACACACACACACACATATATATATATATATATATATATATATATATATATATATATATATATATATATATATAAATGACGAGGAATAAAATTTACACATAAATTTATTATATCACCAGATCATAAGGAAAGAAGATAACATGGAGAGAAAAACCTTTTTCGGTCATGGCATTTCGAAGCTATATGCTTCTCACCAGAAGAGATGAAGAGCCAACATTATGTAACGAAGCGGTGCGCTCTTACTGTAACAGAGCGCCGACGAACGAGAAAAGCAGCAGCAGCCGCAGCAACATTTTAAGCACGCATACAAATTGCCAAGTGTGCACGCGTTGACGTCATAGGAAAAAGAAGTAAAGAAAAGGAAAATAGAAATAGACCTCATGGTCAGAAAGCGGAGAGAGAAGAGGTGTTTGACGCGTATTGAAGCTAACGGATGCATGCGTGATAATGTCAGTGCGGGAAAAGAAAAGGCAGAAAAAAGGGCAACACGTGGTTGAGCAAAGGAAGCGACCGGAATTGTTTTGACTCGTGTGCGACGATAGAAAAAATGCGGCGCGGGATCAAAAAAAAAAAAAATGGAGAGACAAGCGACGACAAAGACACGTGCGTGAAAGAGCGTTTTGCAAACATGTTCGATGCGTGACTGATATTTTGTTGCCACACAGTGAAGTTCATTGTCGGAAATTACTGGAATAAATGCTTTTTGTATTCACGCACGCGCACGCGCACACACACATGCACGCAGGCACACACGCACGCACACACACACACACACACACGCACGCACGCACACACACACACACATACAAAAATGCAAAGTCGTAGTTTTTATGCCCTTCCTTGTTTGTTTGTTCCTGCGACGATGCCAGACAATAGTGAGGGCCCGAGTTATTGAAATGCAACGACATCATTAAAGTGTAACTGGCTAAAGAACATTAAGATTTAGAAATGAAGGAAGTATGTATTAAGACATAACAATATAAGAATAAACAATAAAATATATCTACAAATAAGTAATTAAGTGAATAGGAGAGTAAAATAATGGAAAAGGATTATATAAGTAACTAATAATAAAGACAAGTAATAGAGATCACTAAAAATAATGGGATGATTAAAAAAAGAAAGAAAGAAAGAACGAAAAGACAGACAAGAAAAAACAAAAGGTTAAAAACACGAGGAATGGGGATAGAAATAGCAGAAATACGGAAATACAGATAAAAGGATATATATATATATATATATATATATATATATATATATATATATATATATATATACTAATGCACATCCCCTCTATCAAAAATTTTAGAAAGCAGAAATTATGCTTCACCAATGTTCGCACTAATATAGAATCATTTCTCCTAGTTAATCCCCCAAGGTATCTTAGTGCGCAGTAATACCAATCTATTCTTCTTAATCTCCTATAAGTGCTTTGACATGATTAGATACCTTATAACTCATGCATAAAAATTCAGACAGACATATGCCCAATGTTGGAGTATATTCGTGTGACACCCTCTCATTGACTAGGGAGCAAAATCTAAAATCAGACGTCAGGGTTTCATGGTCTTTAAGCTGACCTTGCAACAGCGTTAATTATTTCTTCTCCCGTTCTTCTTAAACCTGGAACTGTACTCTGCTCGACAAAGTTTCTCATAATGTAGATGCAGTCCTCTCTTTAAATACTTTGATTAGATACTAGCGACCAAATACACATATTTGGTGATTTTAATGCCTGCCACTGTAATTAGCTCGATTTTCCGAGCTACACAAACACAGATGGCATAGTTTTTCTATATTACATTCCATTTCACAAACTGTCACCTTACTAAAATGCCTTCCAGATTGCGAGGATAAGCAAGCCTCGCTTCTTAATCTATTCTTGCCTGCATTGCAAGATACTTGTATCAATAATTCCAATTCAGGAACACTGATAACCTTGTTATATTAGTAGGTATTACCCTTAACTTTAAACTTTAAATTGACGAGCTATTTTTCGTAACGACTAGATACCTTTAAAAGGCTGATTGGGAATTAATCAGAGACCAAGCAGAAAGCGCCTAGCTTATATGGTCACCATAAGTCAGATACAAATAGACAAATATTTACAGAAGCTAGAAATCATTGTAAGAGTGAAATAGCTGCAGCCAAGAGAATATATACCGTACTAAGTCGCAAAGATTAAGAACTCGCGATTCCGGAAAATTCACAATAGCGTAGTGAATCAATCAACCAATTTCCCTTTATCCAACCATCATGATGTTGTTTGCGCGGCAACCAAGGCCGCTGAACTACTTGCCCGGTGATTAGTATTTAATTTCACCCTAGGACCGTTTACGGTAGATGGGTGGAACAACAACAACAACAACAACAACACGTGTTAGAGAATATTTCAAATAATTTACATTTGCTTTGCTGAAAATAACACGCAACAGAAATTAAAACTGAGTTTGAAAGACAAAGTCCTCACTGTATTTTTGCATCCATATAAGTTTTATTGTGTGATTTATACTCTGTCTCCATCTATTGCCATATATAAAC
This sequence comes from Euprymna scolopes, assembly GCF_053919585.1. Taxonomy (NCBI): domain Eukaryota; kingdom Metazoa; phylum Mollusca; class Cephalopoda; order Sepiida; family Sepiolidae; genus Euprymna; species Euprymna scolopes. The sequence goes on from NC_136488.1 coordinate 49,095,199, forward strand.
TATTAAGATGTGGCACGATGGTTGACAGAATAAGGATGTGTTGAAACCAATAGTGATTCGGAATTGTTTGACCGGCAGCATAGTAGCATATAACCACACTGATGATTGTTAGTGGACATGGAAGATATGTATCTGTGGATAATAAATATTTATTTAACAGCTATTTATTTGGTACTTATGCAGAATAAGGACAATATGATCGTAAAATATATTTCCAGCCAGTTTACACAAAACGCCGGAAAGTCTCGAACGAAATTTTCGTGATTTTTCTTCGGCGCAAACGCTGCCCAATTTTTCAATGAAAAAATATTATTTCTCTTATTACAAAAATGATCCAGAGAAAAATGAATTGAAAGAAAAATGACGTTGGCTGTTGCGATTTCATTAACTCAACGTTTCATCACTTTTCGGCATTTTACCACGGTTCTCATTCTGCATGAAGTAAAACTAAACGCCCTCTCCAAGTCAAGCATTTGAAGAGAAATATGAACAGCTTCTAATTAAGCAATCATGTGAAAGTTACCTCCCTCAGTAAACCAGCTTTTTTCGGTACTTTTTATGGATGTCCCGCGCCAACGCAAACTCTACGATATTACTGTAAGACTTCAACAGAAATCTTTTAATAAAATAATCAAAGAGTAAATCTGAAAGTTTCAAATCGAATAACCATATTGTGCATTTTTTTTTCAGCATCCTAAATTCTAATTTTAAAATCTGGAAAAATGATTTCAGATAAAGAAGACTACACATGCGAAATTTATTAGCGAATAACAGTTAGTACTTGGCTTGTGTAATAATAAATAAATAACATATAAGTCATGTGCATGACGCCTTATTTTGTGATCACTTATTGATGTAATAAATATGAATACATCCGGGTTCCTTCACACAAAATATGATTGGTTGATATAAGTCGTAAATACGGACGTGTATAACATCCTGAAATATATGTTAAAAGCCTAAAGTCTAATGCTGAAGCATATTACTAGCTACGATAAAGAACAAACGTTTAGTCGACTTACTAGATTCTATTACTATTATTATGTAACCAAGACCACTCATCTACTTCAAACAAATATATTCCTTTCCGGCACATAACAATCATCTAAAAGAAACTACCTGAGCAAATACTTATAAATCTTAGCGACTATAAATCTTGTGTTCACCATGGTTTCTATAAGCTAGAAAATAACTTATTTTATCAGTTATGATATTCCGTAATTAACAAAAAAATTTCCGATATTTTATAGAAAAAAAAAAGCAAAAAACTCAGCACATACCAAATTATGTCCCTGCTGTATCAAAAGAATTATTCACAACTTCAGTTTAAAAAAAGATGTTTTGTTGACTTTGTTGAGTGTGACAGTGAAAGTAAATACCAGTTACTTCTCCAACCTTCTTCATATCTAATCGAAAGAGGATCAACTTTTGATCATGGTAAAATCTAAAAATCGAATAAAACGATCAAAAATAAAAGTTTGTATTTTAACAATATATACTAATAGTTAGCAGAATTCAGTAACTAAATAGATTTCTGTATGTACCTTTTGTCATGAAATTGTCGAGTATGAATACAGAAGAAAACTCAAATTAACTTTATATATTAAATTTATAACCTGGTAGATCAGAGATAGATATGGAGTAGTCCTTGTGGTTTCCCTTTTAAGAGATGATCCAATTAGAGTGCGTGATGTAATTGCAGAGAAATATTGAAAACGTTATCTTCAAAAACTAAAGTATATATGTGGTCGGATCTCCCGTACTCAGGTCAAGCAACCGACCTCTAACTTCTTCGGAAACTGTGGATCGTGTTGTCAAGTCTACCGGGAGACCTCACATTGAATTCTCAACGCCTCTGTGTAGAATTCTGCTAAAAAGCAAAAACAAGCTTTGCACGCGCCGGAAAGAAAGACAGACAAAATCAGGGTTTCTAGCTACTAAAAGTTAATTTCACAAAAGTTACAAATCTTTTTTACATATGTACAACGTTCAGTTACTAAAACATTTCAAGCTTCACAAATCTCTCTTCTTCGTCACTGGATTGCTGATCAGGATGGCGGAGAGAGAGGTGACCTTAGAGCGGGTGTTATTCTATCGAGATTTCGGTGCCAATCTGTTTGTTTCCAGCAGTTATTGACTTTTTATACTAAGGTCACGGGTTGGAGTCTGGCGATCTGCTGAACCAATCAAAGCCAGCCACGTATCTGGGGAAACCCCAGACACATTTGCGTGTGTGCAATTCGCCAAATCGTCCATAGTTTCGAAAATTTGGAGCCAAAATGAAATCGCTTTCACAGGACTCCAAGAGGTCAACCCCTGTCATTCAGAAAGCCCTCGTCTGAAACAGTTGTCCTCGAGGTCACGATAGGTCTTATTTCATCTCCACATTGTTCTGACATTTCCAGTCCCCTCATTCTTAAACAACAAAACACATGTCTGGTTTTAACAATAAAATATATATATATATATATATATATATATATATATATCTGTTTTATTTCAAGTATTTTTGATACCTGTTGTTGTCCGGGATTCAATTAGACAATCTTAGCATACTTTCCCGGTCTTCCTCAGGTCCCAGGAGGGTCTTAACCTCCCGAATAGGGAGCAAATCGCTCCCTCAAGACGATCGTTATATATATATATATATATATATATATATATATATATATATATATATATATATATATATATATATATATATATTAAAAAGAGTGTAGCTATCAACAATTGTGGGGCTTTCAGCCTTTTATCATATTTTTATTTTAAAATGTTTTTATAACGCGTTTCAAGCTTTGGTTCGCTCTCTTCAGATATTTTCGTAAAAAGGTTTTTTTTTTTAATGAGAGTTTGAAATGTTACTTTTACATCTGCTGATATTAAATGTGTTTTTCAAAACCCCACAATTGTTGATGGCTACACTCTTTTAAATATACATTTCTTTCTCTCGTTGGAACTACACAACCACCACTTTAAATAAATAGATAAATATATATATATATATATATATATATATATATATATATATATATATATATATATAATAATTGATTTCATCTGCACATGACAAATCCCCGAATCGAATAAACGTTAACTACACTCTTGAGATAAAAAAAAAATCATATCCGGGTCTTGAAAACATCCACCACAAGTTTTGGAATGGGTGAAAAGAGAAGAAGTAAGTCTTCTTTTAGTAATTTTTCAGGGTTCAGATTCAATAGTTATTTTCTTCTTTTAACCTTTGGTGTTATCTTAGCGATAATAACCTTTTCTACTGTGAATGTGCATCTACGTACGTTGACTGGTCGTGATTTTTCTCATCGTTTGAATTCAATGCTTGAATCTGACACTGCTGAATCAAAAAGATTAAAACTACAGCTTCTGATCATTTTATTTTATTTTTTACTTGGGGTTCACCACTTATCAAAGCCCGAAGGCCAATCGAGGATAAAGGCTAATGAATGCCGTAATCGTTAATGGAGTAAATTTGTAGAATTTGATTATTTTGGGGGACAATTCAACAAGAACCTGTTTACATTGGATTTGAAGGCCACCATGCAGTATTCAACTGGGAAGCAGGCTAGCAGAACACAGTATTGTTCCACATGCGGATAGACCCAAAGTGGATTTCGATGTACTGCATTTCATCAGTGATGTGCTCCGACATAGGCGGCGTGGCCCATACGGTTAGGTCGTCAGTATTGCACACTTCATGCGTGCGACGACCTGGGATCGGGCTTATATATATATATATATATATATATATATATATATATATATATATATATATATATATATATATATATATATATATATAAGCTAGGACTCTTCAGACATAAGCCTGAAGATTCATAGAGTGGTGGATGAAACGCGAAATAATCAGTGTAGCTTAATCGCCATCTATATTTTATAACTTACTAACTAGCTCTATCTACGTATTGAGCACTTTTGAAGTAAATACTTAAAGTTTACGCATAAATTTATACTTTCGTATATTAATTTTATGTGAGTAAATTAAGTAGTTATACACACACACACACACACACACATATATATATATATATATATATATATATATATATATATATATATATATATATATATATAAGGAACTTCTGATGAGAAGAATAGCATTCGTTGAAACTCCGCGGAAGCGGAATAAGAACTTTATAAATTGTTTTTGGAGCATTCAATTGAACAATAAATATTGAATGTAAATTTCAACTTACAGCTTCAATTTTCTTTCTCTTATATATATATATATATATATATATATATATATATATATATATATATATATATGATTTTCAGAACGTGAGAGATTATATATAATAATCTAGTTTTGAGGGATTACAATGTTACTTTTTCACTGAATGACAGACTCGCAATCAGAATTTTGAATACAACCAAACCAAAATATAAGTCCAACAAAACACGTACAGCCCATCAGCTTAGGGTTCAAAGCTCATCTGTTTCCGAGATATACAGAAACATGTATCCGCGCTCTGCAGGAGTATGAATATATATATATATATATATATATATATATATATATATATATATATATATATATATATATATATATAAGGTGGTGCCATCTATAGTAGATCACACAGTCAGGCTCTTTGAAAAGACGGAGCTACTATTCTACGGGCATATAATTATTACTGATCAGGTTTCTTTGAACCTGGAGGAATCTTTCTAACATTTATGCGATTCACAGCATGAAATCTAGTATGCAAGAATGCATTACGATTTCAAAGACGCCAGTCTATTTGCTGGCTGTTGTCCCTGTTTACTTAGTCAAATATTTCTCTCATTGTTTGTCTGTCGTCTGCATGCAACAAAACATGCAGTATTGAAATGCTTACACTACTTCAAATTAAGGAATCAGACATTTATAGTTCGTTTTTTTTTTGAGAGGATAAAAGTCCAACCGTAGTCACTCACGCACACACACACACACACACACACACACACACACACACACACACACATATATATATATATATATATATATATATATATATATATATATATATATATATATATATATATATATACCCGTCCGCTTATTCACACACTCATACACATAAGCACATGTACGTACACACTTAGACCACTAAACATGTTTGGCGTCCTGTGGTATGTACCAGGAATGATGGCGCACTACTATGACATTTAAATTAAAAGGAATTATAGATTCGTACTAAAATTGTTGGCCTAATCAGTTCTAAGTGACAATCTTTGTTAGATTGAAGGTTCAATCTTCGGTACGGGCGATACTGAGAATACCATTAAGAATTACTTAAGACATCTACCCATTCTTCATGGCTGACGGAACGAGAACAAGCTACACTCCTGGTCTAAATAAAGGGTTCCGTTCGAGATTCTCAAGTTCGACATTTACGAGTTTTAAGATTTACGAGTTCAAAGATCCCCCCTGAAGAAGGACCGGAAGTTACATTGTCCGAAACTGTGTGAAAATAACACCCAAGATATGCACACTAATCAGAATAGCCCAAGTAATATATGTGTCTTAGTAATTTGATCTCTGTCGTAATCATAATTTATGTATTTCATAGCCAGGATGATGTCTATTGATTTCTCTGAAATCTTTACGTAGTTCCTGGCATAATTCATATCATTATTACGTTTTAGACACTTTCTGACTATGATTCATTTAACCCAATTGTATTCAATTCTCTACAAAGCCATATCGTTTCCTTCGTAAGGAAAAACTTACACACAAAAGTTATGTTGTATTTAACTTCCTGATCCCTAAAAAAAGGCGTCTCTTACGTGCATGAAAACAATTGTCTTTTCGTCTTCTTGTGCATTTCCTGTGGCCACAAAATTTAATCTTCAGTTGTTGTTTATCCCAGGAATGTTTTATTCCAGATAGCATGATGGCTTAGGCAATTGATAATCAATATTTATATCCCTTCCACGGCTGGATGATGTGACACAAGGTGCAAGAAAGTGGGATTTGAAAAGCCAACGTCCTAGAGGAACATTTTTGCCTGCAAAAATGCCTGTGCAGCTCCGTCGGCATTCCCTGTTAGGAGCACCTCGGGCAATTAGCAATAAACTACCCCCTTCTAAAACAAGGTAAAGGCTGGCAGGGTGGACCTTCTTGAACTGTACAGCATCAAAGCTATACTTCAGTTAACAAAGAACAAGCTATCTCAAAAATAGGGCTGTACTTTGTTGGCCTCATCCCTACTCCAAATTGATTAATACTCTACATCAAACCGACCTTGCATTACATCCGATTTATATATGAGTACTGGTATATATTGACTTCGGTTCTGTGTCCAATTCATGAGTATTACTTTTTACATCCTCTCCATTATTAATCCCTCCTCCCTTCGATGTACCCCGTTAGTTTTACTCTAAAACTTGGAAAAGGCAACTGCAAATTTTGGCTTATTTCGTAGGAATCTGGCGTTGTTATAATCACGCAATCTGGCTAGCAGATCGCATTCTGCAGTCAATAATATGAACCAACCATGTCGCTGGCATTATCGCAAAAACGCACTCGCGTCCACGTGACAGAATAGCGAATCTTGCCGAAGGATAATTAGACAATTCTCTCTTTTGCTTGTTGGTCGATATTTTCGAAAAGCTTAGCTCAGCGTTTCATTCTTCCCCCAAAATTATTTCCCCTTTCTCTCCTGCCATCTCCTTTTTCGTCCAACAACGTTCGGTATTTCCATTTCAAACCTTTTTTCTTTCTTTTCTGTATCTCTTTTTTTCTTTCTTTCTTTCAATTTAATGTTATGCTGACATTTTAGTTATTTTATTACTGCCTTTTTCTTCCCCCACCACCACCTCCAACCTTCTCTTTCTCTATCTATCTTTGAATTAATTAAAAACACATTTGAATGATTTAACTTATTTAAACATGTTTTCTTTGTATTGTTAAAATCTTTTAATTGCATCGTTCACGCAATTGTCAGTATTTACAATCGTCTTGCTTCTTTTCCTTTTACATGGAGTAGACCAGTATCACCCTGCGGATGTAGTGCGTTATACATAATCAATAGTTTCTTGGTTCTTTTATCCATGTACCTGAGCTTTTCTTGTTGTCCAATTTATAAAAGTTCGTGAATATCTTACTAGAGATACCGCACAAATATTTATTCCTTTAATTAGGTTTATACTAAATAATTTTGTTTCTGTGAGTTTTCTTGTTCTTCACAAGTATTTGTTTAACTGTCTTTCGCCATTGTTGACTTGATAGTGTCCGTTGCCAGGATGCCTTGCTATTTATATATCTCGTGTTAACCAATTATATTCATCACTTCTCGATTTGATAATTCTGTATCTTTCCTTGCTTTCAATTTTTCCCATACCGAAGTTTATTCTTACACTTTTGCTAAAAACCCTTGTCGTATTTATAAGTGTTGGTATCCACTTTGTGTCATTTTGAAATAGCTTAAGGTTTTTCATATACACTAGATTATTTATATTTTGTCCCTTTTCACTGCAGATTTATGCATTGCACATCGTTTCTTGGTTATGTTGGTGAATGGCATAATGGCTATGACAAACGGATAGTGGAGATAAAGAGTCTCCGTGTATTTTTATTTCTGCCCGTTGTCGTCTACTCTAGTGGTTTCATCATAGGCATATTTATAGTTGACCCATTCTATGGATATGTTCCTCTTTATTTTTGTTTATTTCCATAGATTTTGGTCAAACATTTATTCCTTTCTTAGATTTCCGAACTCTTTTCCGTTTCTAGAATTTAATGAATGGTAGATCTCTACCCATCTGTAACGTTAAATTTTGTTTATATAGTTGGAAGGTAGATGATCGATCTGTAGTTATTTTACATAAGCATCACCACTTATCAAGGCCCATAGACCACTCGAGGATAAGGGTTAAGAGTGTACAGTAGTCAAATGAACAATATAGTAATTGTTAGTAATAGAAATTCGGTAAATTTGTTAACTTAAGTGGAACGGCTCATCAAGAACTTGTTTACGTTGGACTTGAAGCCAATCATATTGTAGTCAGCTGGAAAGCAGGAGAAAAGAAAACAGTTCCACAGACGTGCAGTTCTAAGAAAGAAGCTTTTTTCACGAAATCTACGTTTAGGTTTAGGCACAGATAAAGAGGGGGGATTATTGATAGTGTTTTCAGCTAGACGAGTGTTTCTTGTGAAAGTTTGGCGAGGGGGGGGCCATAGATTGAAGCTCAGTCGAGCACTTGCCATGAAAATAACGATAAAGCAGAGACAAACTCGCAACATCTCTTCTGTGAGAGGCTAGGAAGTCTATTTTGAACTCTATCAAGGCAGGATAAGTCCTTTCTAGCAGCTTCTGCCCATATGTGGCAACAGTGCGCCATCCTTGGACGTACCTGGCTCTTATGTAGATAGAGAATTGCATCAGCAGTGAGATATCTACTGGATCTATAGAAGGATCCCACCATTTTTCCAGCGGCCTTGGCAACATATTTAATGTACGTGTTCCATTTCAGATCAGGAGTAAAGGTCAAGCCCAGAAGCTTGTCAAAACATGAGGCCTCCTGAAGACGAGAGCCATTCACTTCAATTGATGCCAGATGGGGATCAGAACGTTGATGATGTAAAGATAGAAGTTTGGTTTTAGATGCATTAAAAGTAACCAGCCACTCCTTTCCCCATTGTACCACGTGCTCAAGATCAGAGGAGAGAGAATCAGAGAGAACTTGGTCGTTTACGATCTTAGATGTGCAACCACAGACATAGTTGTTTGTTATTGTTCTTTTATAGCTGTTTTTTTTTTTTATTTATGTCGTTCTTTCTTTAGTCATCGACACAGGTGTATCCGCTTCATGTATAATCTCCTTCGGTTTTGTGCTAGTCTTTGATTTTAAAATTAGATTTTCTATAATCTGTCGTTGGCTTTCCAATTTTCTAACGGTTTTCTTGATTTTTTTCTTTAGTAACTTCTGTTTTTGTCACTTTTTCGATTTTCTAGGGAACATTTTTTCGTGTTTTAACCCACCCTGCATATATATTGCTTTCCTGAATTGTCGTCTTTCTGTTCTTCTATTTTTCTTCTTGTTTTCACATGTCCCAGTTTGTTTGTACTTTTCAGATTTGTATTTGTGTTTCCTCTCGACCTTTACTAATATATTTTGATTTAGTTCTTCATGTTTTTCTGTTTCATAGTATTTTCAGTTCTTTGACAAGTTCTTGGTATTTGTCTTTTGTTGTCCCTTTCAAATTCACTCTATGATCAGCTGAGACGGCACAGTTTACTATTCAACAGGTGTGTAGTAGTCATGAACAAAATAAAAATTCATTTTCTTTCGTGAATCCTACTAAGTGATTTGGTCACGCACTGACCAATAAGCTTGCTGGGTGTATTGATTCCATCTGTTCTCTAAGTAACTTTTATTTGGAATTTGCATCAAGGTTTTTCCCGAGCATTATTTTATTTCCATAATCTCTCAATGCGCATGTCGTGTAGTTTACTTAACTCCCAATTTGTAAAGGGATATCTTGACTGAACACTAGTAGTATTCTTTCCTGTGGAGATAGCCTTATTCGGTGTCTAGCCGAGAGGGGCAGGAGGAAAGGTTAACGTCTTTCTTCATGGGTGCCTGAAAGCTCTCTGTCTGCTCTGCAAATGCTTAAAGGAACGCTCTCCATAAGAGGAAGAAATGGCAATGATTATGTCTGCTATATCACTCCCTAGGCACGTAACAATAAATGTGAACACACAGATTACTTTCTCTTTCGGTTAAAAAACAAAAGCGAGCTGATTAATCCTATGACACATCTTCCAAACACTCCTTTTTTCTTGGGGTGCACCCCAGGCCCTCTGGCCCTGGGATTCACCAAGAAGCACCATGAACTCGACATGGACTTACTATAACACAAGCACCACACGCACACACACGTACATGAACCTGACTTCAAGACTGGTGTACGCTACTCATTTTTTTATAAATTAGTACTCCTCCTTTTCTTACAAACAGGACGTTCTTCTTTTCTTCGGAATGTCTTGTTAGTAATCTCGTGATTATTCCATTTCTTTTTCCAGTTTTGTTTCTCTTTTCATTCCATTCCTTCGATTTTCCATTTCTCTTTTATTAACACATTAACTAATAAAGTTGTTTTAAATGTTAGAATGAGACTTCATCTTTTTATTTTACAGGTGAGTACCTTCTACTGTCGACTGTTATCATGTCTGTTGTTCTAGCCTCGATGGATTTGTTTCGATTTAAAAGTTTTAGTTTTAGGCGGTTCATATAACAAGAGTCACTTAGTTTGTGTTTGTACCATTTGTCTGTGTATTCAAAGTGCAGTCGTTTGTCTACAGAATCCAGATTTACTATTTTACTGGCCTGGTCTATTTCGGCAGTCATGTAGTTAGTTGGAATCGTGTAGCTTTGTTTTGCTGTTAGTAACGATTATGTTTATCTTTATCACAATTTCTTTGACCCATCTCATGATTAGTCCATGTAATCGTTTCTTTTTCCAGTTTTGTTTCTCTTTTTGTTGTTTACAGTTTCGTCGTTCTTCATAGTGTTCATTTTCTTCCTTCTCTCCGCGTTTACCCCCCCCTCTCTCTCTCTCTCTCTCTCTCTCTCTATATATATATATATATATATATATATATATAGTCATCCACATACAGTACTGTTTCGCTATTTCACAGACAAGCAACTACCTGAAGCCAGGATCGAAACTCGACCGCCCAAACGACAGTCGGAATTTCTAACCATTGCGCTATTAGGCTGCTGCTATGCAGGCCGTGAATTAACAATGTTTTGCCATTGTCCAAATACCTAAGCTCAATTTGCTTGCACAAAGAGCATCGCTTCATACGCTAATGGTAATTTGTATATCACTTTCCAATATGCTCAACTCAAGATAGGGGAGCATTATAGTCATCCACATACAGTTCTGTTTCGCTGTTTAACTGACAAGCAACTACCTCAAGCCAGGATATATATATATATATATATATATATATATATATATATATATATATATATATATATATATATATATATATATATATATATATATATACTATTTGTGTAAACAAATTGAGCTTAGGTATTTGGACAATGTCAAAACATTGTTAATTCACTGCCCACATAGCAGCAGCCGAATAGCGCAACGGTTAGTAGCTCCGCTCCGACTGTCATTTGGGCGGTCGGGTTTCGATCCTGTCTTGAGGTAGTTGCTTGTCGTGCCAAACTGATGGTTCTTACCAATACATACAGGTCTTCAATAACTGACCATCTTCTTAAAAACGTGTCATGTGCAGCGAACTTCATGGGCTCATTTTCAATTCTGAGTCGTGCTCATTCCACTATTCATGTTCGGTTGAGAAAGCCTTCTTTCTGCAAACAGAGGGGATGTCTCTGACGTTTGAGCGTGATTAACCTCTAGGATCTTTGAACATAATATAATGCTGCTTAATTTTAATCGTTTCCCTGTTTATTTGTTTTTTACACCCGGAAACGCGGATTTATTTTAATTATGTACATTTTCCAGTGTTTCTTTTTTTTTTTTTTGCATTTTTAATCGCAAATACCTCGATTCCGCTTTGGAAAAGCGAGAGCAAACCCTATCAGCAGCTGCCCCTTTTCCCCCTCTCTTAACCTCTTTTTCATTAAAAAAAACGTGTTTTACGTGTTTTACTTTGAATCATGAATAATAAGTATTCCCTTCACGATTTGCAATATATCTATACTCCTATATTTTTATTAACTTTGCAACTTTGTTATATATGAGTCGTGGAATTGCATTCATCTGCAAAAAGATCTAGCAAATTTGTATATTTTTGGAACATTCATTGTAATTAATTCCTCCTTAGTTTTTTTTTTTTTTTTGGTTTTCTTATGGGATGATCATCTTAATTAAGTATTACGTGTAATATTGGCGTAAAAAGTTTATAGTAAACACAAACCTCTTTCTATATATTTATGCATGCGTATATATATTTGTTTTAAAAAATGTTCCTACAGTTTTAGTCTACATGCATGAAACTTAATATATAGGGTATTAGAATCCATGCGGAACTTCATATTTGGGTTTTAGCTGGGGAAAATCGGTACAGAAGTATGAAAATGAAAGAAAATGGAATTTGCCAGGTGAAGGTCGAACGAAAATATTACGAATGTGTATGCGTAACGTAATAGTTACTGGTTTCTGTTTTAACTTTTAGGCTTGCGGCAAACATGTTTTCATAACTCAGGCATTAACATCAAAGGAAAAAGTAAATCGTAAGCTAAACGTTTTAGTTTCGATCTTCGGTGGCGACGCGCGAGTCATTTAAAAAAAAAACTTTTTAAATCATGACGATATATTGGGTCCTATATAATATAATAATAAATACGAAATTTGTATCATCAAAACATCATATTTAACCGTATTTTACGACCGGGCAATGCCGGGCAACCTGCTAGTATATATATATATATATATATATATATATATATATATATATATATATATATATATACTAGCAGTTAAGCCCGGGTTTGCTCGGGCCCTATGTACTGTTCATAACTTTGTGTGCATATGTATATATTAAAAAGTGTGCATATGTACGGTAATGTCTTTATATATAATAAACTTCCTTAACTACTACAGAGAAAGCTTAGTAGAGACTGCAGAGGTAACTGTTTTTAAAACTTTGACCCCAATTTTGACCCCTTAACATTTATTGTTTTGGGCTCAAATCAAATTAGAATGTTTGACTCATGTCCAAGTAACCTAGATCTAAAATTTCAAGTGTTTAGACCCAAAATTGGCGGAGGGGTTTGGTAGAGTCTGCAAAGGTCAACTATCTTGGCAGCGAAACTTTTGCTCAAAAACTAACTAAAAAGTTTGATGCATGTCTGAGTGCCTTTTATGTAAAATTTCAAATGTTTAGATCCAAAATTGGCTTAATAGTTTGCTAGAGACCGCAAACATAAAATCTTTTGAACTTTGATCCCTTGGAAGCCAAATTTTCAATTGAATTAAAAAGCTTGCCCTGTCTGAATACACTTTGTGTAAAATTTCAAATATTTAGACCAAAAATTGACTGAGTAATTTGATAGAGACCGCAGAGGTCAATTTTTTAAAAAATTGGACCCCAATTATGACCCCTTAACATTTATTGTTTTGGGCTCAAATAAAATTAAAATGTTTGACCCGTTTCCAAGCAACCTACATCTACAATTTCAAGTTTTTAGACCCAAAATTGACGGAGGAGTTTGGTACAGTCTGCAAAGGTCAACTATTTCAACCATGACCTTTTGGCAGCGAAACTTTCGCCAAAAACTGATCAAAAACGCTTTCTGCATGTCTGAATACCCTTTATGTAAAATTTCGAATTTTTAGACCCAAAATTGACTTAATAGTTTGCTAGAGACCGCAAAGGTAAAATATTTTGAATTTTGACCCTTTGGGAGCCAAATTTTAAAAAAATACAAATAATAAATAACCATTAAAAATCTTGTCCTATGTCTGAATACATTATGTAAAATTTCAAATGTTTAGACCTAAAATTGGCTTAGGAATTTGGTAGAGACCGTAGAGGTCACATTTAAAAAAAAAAACTTTGACTCCAATTATGACCTCTTAATATTTATTGTTTTGGGCTCAAAGCATATTAAAAAGTTAGATCCATGTCCAAGTAACCTATATCTAAAATTTCAAGTGTTTAGGCCCAAAATTGGCGGAGGAGTTTGGTAGAGTTTTCAAAGGTAAAATTGTTGAACTTGAACTCTTTGACAGCCAAATTTCTGTCCGAAAACCGATTTAAAACGTTTTCCCAAATCACAATATCCCTATTGTCAAATCTCGAGTCTGTAGACCGAAAATTGACAGAGTTATTTGTTAGGAAAATCTCTATTCAGTCGTATGTGCTTCTGTACTTATATACGACATAATCATATTGACACACCGGTTCTCGTGAAGTCTCTGATATTAAGATACGTCGAGCCTGGTTAGTACACAATGGGCGGTACTAGGATATCATTCCCATTTGAAAATACCAGGCGGTGTATGCACGAGGATGTTGACACCTTTGTGCAAAAATTGCAAACACCTAACGTCGTCTTCCCTCGTGACCGGGATATACATGCGACTAGGGATTACTTGTGAATTTGATATTCTCTTGAAATTTACTCCGGAGGAGAAAGCCAATTCAATCTGCCTAGAGTGAGTATCGCTGGCTTATATACTTCTGTATTCCTTAAATAGCGTTCTCCTCTTTCATCGCTTCAGGGTTTTTCTTTGATTTGAAGTTTCTGTTTATTCTCTAATCCAGTGTTTATTCAATGGTGAGTGGACATTTTCTGTTTTATCTCTATTTTCAATCAACATTCTTTGTGTGTACTGCCCTCTACATTATCATTAGTTTCTTGATTTTACCAGTTTGACATTTTTAGAATCCTTCTTCAATCTCCCAAAGGTAATTTTCATATTTGTTTCTTATAACCTTAACGCTTTTCTTATGTATTGCCCCATCTTTATTCGTTTTTCATTTTAGTAGTTCCCAAATATTCTATTTTGTTTATACTGTTGTGCTATTTATATATATATATATATATTGTTTATACTGTTGCACTATATATATATATATATATATATATATATATATATATATATATATATATATATATATACTGTGAAAGCAAAATAAAGACTTCAAAAAGGGTGTTGATGGCAACAAAAAGTGTATTTCATTTTACGTTACAATTGTTTCCATGTCCAGTCGAACAATTTCAAACATTATGTCGTTTGAAAATTTTCCAAAACCAGCATTTCTTCAGACTTTATGAATAAAGACACTTTTGACAATAGAGCTTTTTTGAAGAGAAAGAAAAAAAAATGAAAAAAATTCCCTTAACGGGAAAAACATGTGAGAAACATTTCCTTTGCTGTAGTCGACTAACTCACGGTGAACTTACTATGTTACAAGCCTTTGAAATAAGGCCTATAAAACGTACGCATGGCGAGGCATATAATAAAAAAACTAAAGGAAAGAAAACAATTGGTTTCTTTGTGGTTGTGGTTTACTTTAGCACAGCTAAGATGTTGACAACGCCTCTCTCCCTCTCTCCCTCTCTCTCTCTCTCTCTATCTCTCTTTCTCTATCTCTCTATTTCTCTATCTCTCTATCGCTATGTTGGTGTATATTAGTTTCCATAGTGTGGCGCTCGCTCACTCTTCTAAAAAACCTTTAATTTCGTAGGTACATTTGTTTATCTATGCAGAAAGCGTAAATTGTAATAAACATTAAAATAACTAAACGAAGCATCGTATTCATATAAATAAAAAAAGAACAACTGGTTTGTTATGGTTTATTTTAGAACAGCAACGATGGTGACAACAGTCCTCTCTCTATCTATCTCTCTCTATATATCTCTATCTCTCTCTATCTCTCTCTATCTCTCTCTCTCTCTCTGGTTCCTTTTTTCTCTTTCTGTATCTCTCTCCCAATCTATCTATCTATCTCTATCTCTATCTCTATCTCTATCTCTCGGTTTCCTTCTCTCTCTCTCTCTCTCTCTCTCTCTCTCTCTCTTTCTCTCTTTCTCTCTATCTCTCTATAACTATGTCCGTATATACACTGTCGCGCTCGCTTGCTTTTATCACAAACCTCCAATATTTTGGTACATTTGTTTATGCATGCAGAAATCATAAATTGTAGTAAACAGTATAATAAGTAAACGAAGCATTGTATTCGTATAAATAAAAAACAATCAGTCTGTTTTCAGCTATAACGATTGTGGTGCATAGACAGATTGGCCATATTTGTAAAAGCTTAGCGTATTCGTTTATTTAATAAGAATGTTTAATCCCGAATAAGCAATAAGCAGCCAATGAGAATGCCTGGGACTTGTAGCCGGAGAAATAAGTTCATGATCCAGTTCCGAAGAGAGACAGGGCGATATATGTATAATTTGTATATTTATACCCGGTGTATACTGGTGGCAGTGAGAGGACTTAAGAATTAGAGGGGAAAATAGTAACTACTTCCTCTTGAGATGGAGCCATTATGATGATGGCGCTCCTAGGATAAAGTGTAGGCTTGCATTACAACGACTTAATATGTATAAAATGTCGTTCTAAAGATAAATAAGGTAACGACTAATAATGTAGAGATAATGCATTTGTATGTGGCCTCTACTGTTGCAAACCTACAGCATTTTGGTGCAGAGGGGAATTTCTGCAATGAAAATATTATATATGCAGATTAATATAGTTTAAGTAATTATCTGTTTAATTTATCTTTGTACTTTTCTGTTCCTAATTTCTATGACTTTCGGTGTGCCTAATTGTTGTAAAATTATATTATATAAATATATCCAGATATAAAGTAAACAAATATAAAAATAAAATAATAACATATGGAACATTTATTCGTTAACATTTAAATAATTAAAATTGAACGCTTATAATAATTAATGATTTATGAGTTACCCCTTTCAATAAAGATAAAAATTATTCAAAATATTAAAAATGATACATGAATTACTCCCCTTAGGCACATCAGAAGCTGAAGTCATGAAAATTAGAAACAGAAGAGGACAAAATTAATTAAACAGAAAATTGTTAAAATATATTAATTAAATAAATGCATGAGAAATTGATATTAGAATAAAATATATATATATATATATATATATATATATATATATATATATATATATATTAATATAAATAAACAGGGACGGACAATCTGTAATTAAATAAAAATAAACATTATCAGATATAAATTATGCGGTCCTTGTTTCCTCGGTAAAATAAACAGAAAAAATGGCTGATGAGAGCCTAATATTATTGACTATTAATTGGTCTCCTTTATGTTAGGTTTGGAACTGACAGTACCAATGTTTTTCTGACTTTTTGTACAGTTTTCAAATATATATATATATATATATATATATATATATATATATATATATATATATATATATATATACTAGACTACCCGTGACCCGTTGGGTCAGTATGTTATATTAGCTATGGAATTCATGTATGAGCGTGACACTTGTGACGTAAAGAAATAGTTTTTTTTACATAACAGAAAAATTTCTATGAAAGTATATTAAAATGAAAAAAGAATATAGATAGATTTTTATGAGTTTTTCTGTTTATTATAATTGATTACTTTTGAAAAAAAAATACAGTTACTGAATTATAAGTGGTTGGCCATACTTATAGTTAAATGTGCACTGAACAGATACCATAATACTTATTAAAGTATGTTGATATATCTGCTTTTTTTTTTACATCGTTCATTTCTGTATTACGTTTAAGTTATTTTAAACCCCACTCTTCCCATGTTAAATAATTTCGAAATAATAAAGTTAAAAGAGGCTCGTCTTTTTTCTGTTGTTCTTGGCCTTTTGGCGAAGATCAAAGGCTTTCGATAGGGTCGACCATCGGTCCCTGAGATCTGTGCTGGAGGCCGCTGGTTTTAATCCGGACTTCCGCAAGTGGATCTTTGTACTGTATGACAGACCGACGATAGCGGTGCGGATCAACGGTAAGCTGTCGGGGTCAATCGCCGTCTCCCGGTCAGTGCGACAGGGTTGTCCACTGTCGCCTTTCTTGTATGTCCTGGCGTTGAAACCCCTCCTTTGCAAGTTAAGGGACGAGGCGACTACACCAGTCCTGCGCAGGATAGCTCTCCCTGGAGGCACACGAGCCAGGGTTTCCGCATTCGCCGATGACGTCACCGTGTTCGTGTCTTGCCCCACAGACATTCAAGCGGTCACCGAGGCGAACGAAGTTACGGGGGCCGTCTTCAATCACAGTAAGTTGGTGGGTCTGCGGTTGGGTGCCTGGACCCGAGTAAATTCGCTTCCGGATATCTTCAGTTGGACCGATGGCCTGGTCAGTATTCTAGGTGTGTGGTTCGGACTGCGTCTCCAGCTGAAGAAAAACTGGTCGGAAGTAAAGACCAAGGCCGAATCCTCTGTCAAGACTTGGGTTCGAAGGAAATTGTCCTTGAAGGGTCGGGCGGAGGCGTGGGCTACATACGTTTTTCCGCTCATCCTTTACCGTCTGTCTGTACTTCCCCTCCCTGCAAAACAACGAACGCTTACAGGAGCACCTCGACACACTCTTGTGGAACGAGGGTAAGCATTATGTTTGCAGAGAGGTCTGTGTTCGAAATCCGAGCGTTGAGGCTTGGAGCTGCCCGATCTCCTGTGTCACAAGCACACAGAGAGGTTGGCCTTCCTGAGCCGTTCGTTGTACGTAGACGTTTAATGGGTCACTGCGGTTAGAAGCTCGTTTTCCAATCTCACACCCGACCCCTCGGTCTCTGCCTAGTTTCGACCGAGGGGGGAACAAACATTCTACGCTGAATTCCGGTCCGCACTTAGAGCGTTGCCGGGGACCAGTGTCCTCGAACAGTATTTATCGGGAGCTAGTGGGGCGTAGAACAAAGGAACCGCTAGTGAAAGAGACGGGGATGTCGTTAGAGGAGGTCCGCTCCCAGTGGAGTTGGTCGCCGGAACGCGACTTTCTTACAAACTAGGAATTTTCCCGTACCTGGCGACTTGTCCGGAACGCACTACCCCTTCCTTGAAGAACTCAACCTGTACAATGAAGAAACCCGGGTCTACTGCCTGCGCTGCGACGAGGACATAAGGGAAACAGCCGGTCATGCCTTTTTCTGCTGTAACAGGCTCAAGACCCTCCTAGGGTACGTCAACGAGGTAATGGCTCGCATCGATGCCAAACGCTGGCTTGAACTCGACGAGCCATATTTTGTGGGGAACATTGATCTGCTACTGCCTAGGGAGAAAAGAATGGTTTTTCTAGCGATACTAGCAGTAGCGAGGATGGTCATATGGATCACACGCCTCAAGCGAGTCCGCGAAGGGATATCTGTTCTGGATCCGGATCTGATTTTCTACTTTAAACATCTGCTTAAAGTAAAGATCAGATACGATTGGAGAGGTTGCCTCGAGTGGCCTTTGACAAGAGGTGGGTGCATGACGCTAGCTTGTGCATCCGACAAGACGCCAAGTTTGAATTCGTGTTACCACCATAAGCATGGCACACGCGGTACTGGGTTCTACGGAGCCCATCCCACTAGGTTAGACAAATAAAAAGTAAAGAGACTCTTGACTGATGGTACAAATAAGATCCTGTCCCCCGATTGTTTGTTTTTTGGCACTAGAGAACCTACCGAGGCTACTCTACCACTACCCTCCCCCCTATCTTTTTATTTTATCACCCCCTGGTCAACCCCTACTCGAAGGTCGCCGCCTACCCCCCCCATCTTTCCCTTTTTGTTTTTGACAATCTATTTATTTTTCCTCCCTACACCCGATATGAATTCTTCCCAATCCCCACTAGTGATCTTCCCGCTTGTTTTTGGTGCCCCAGAAAATCAGTAGGTGATCTAACTTTCTAGATTAGCTCAGGGAGGGACCTTACTAACAATGCACTAGGCAATTTTATTTTTTGTATATTTTTTCTAGATTCTCCACTCCCCAACACGAACTGTTTTTCTTCCAAATTCAAGAACTTTTCTATTTTCTAATGAATTGAACTTTTTTCACATACACACACACACACACACACATTTTAATAATAATAATAATAATAATAATAATAATAATAATAATAATAATAATAATAATAATAATAAATTGCACACACACATAAGAAATTGTATATATATCCTTCCTTGCAAAAACGCTGGGGTTTTCATTAGTTAGTTTACAGTCCACAGAGTGAATGAGGTATTGTGGTAAATGTTGCCAATCAAGAGTAAAGTCGCCAAAGACTCCATTTTAACCTTAGTAACAAAGACCCTGCAACACTCCCTCTCCCACTTCTTATAAGGCCTTGTGCCTAAATTTGTTTTGTAAATTGGAATTTACATTGAATTATCTTGATTGTAATTTTCATTTTCACGAAATAAAGTATATAAACAAGATCAAAGTGTAGTATCTGTTCCGGCAGATACTGCAAGCAAAGACCATATATGGGGGAAACCTCACATATAAGACCTTGGCCAATGTAGGGGCAACCCTTCATACCAATTGTCACTATCCAGCTCCTCTACTTCCCGTGGAGTTGGTCCCCATTTCCCCTTCACTCCACACATTAAAAATCGGCCGTGTGCCTAATTTGCTCGGTGGGAGAGCAAATAAATACCAACCCCACATGTAAGACCTTGGTCAATGTAGGGGCAACCCTTCATACCAATTGTCACTATCCAGCTCCCCTATTCCCCGGGGAGTTGGTCCCCATTTTCCCTTCACTCTACACATTAAAAATCGGTCTTGTGCCTAATTTTCTCGGTAGGGGAGCAAATAAATACTTTGGCCTTCGGGCCGGGATCAAAGTGTAGTACCTGTTCTGTAGATGCTGCACTTAAGGTAATTTGTACCAGTCAATGGAGGAGAAACCCTCTATACTGGGACAATTATTATTCTTGATAACCACAGTGCCCCCTTTTTGCCTACTTTTAAGGGAACTGGTTTTCACCGTACATTAAAAAACGGCCTTGTGCCTAATTTGCTTTGGTGGGAAAGCAAATAAATACCGTTAATATTTCAGCGTCCCAATTGTTCTTTTGTTTTTTGTTTATTTTAAACCCCACTCTTCCCATATTAATTGATAATTTCGAAATAATAACGTTAATATTTCAGGGCCCCAGTTGTTCTTTTGTTTTTTGTTGTTGTTTTTTTTTTTTCGTGTTTAAATTATCCAAATAAACAATTGTTAATACTGTCTGTTTTTTGTTTTTTTACAACGTTCATTTCTGTATTACGTTTAAATTATTTTAAACCCCACTCTTCCCTTTTTAAATAATAATTTAGAAATAATAACGTTAATATTTCAGTGCGCAGGTCATGCACGCATGCGCAACCGGATGTCGTAAACCGGAAAGTGGGTTACATACATCGTTACAAGATCATTTGAGTTTTATAATTATATATATATACATGTATATATATATATATATATATTATTTAAAATTTAATGGTTGAAAATACTAGACAACTGCATTTTTAATAAACATTTGAATTTCAAATCGTAACAAATTTTCAAATCGTAACAAATGCTTATTTAGAAAAATTCAGACGGTATACTTTTTTATCTTTTCGTGTCACGGTGGTGGTAAAGCTTGTCATGTCCTCAAAAGTCGAAAATTGAGGTTTAAATGTCCAGCAGTGTTAAGCGTTGGTCGTATGCATGAGTCAAAATAATAAGAAATTCATTATATATATATATATATATATATATATATGTGTGTGTGTGTGTGTGTGTGTGTGTGTGTGTGTGTGTGTGTGTGTGTGTGTGTGTTTCTTCTAAATCTAATATTTTAGCTATTATATTTCGCTCTTTGACATCACTCTTCCTTTGTGTTTGCCGTAATAATTTTAGTGAACTGTGTCGATTTCACCCACCCCCTATTTCACGGTTCTAACATAATTTATTTTAGTGAGCACTGCAATTTAGTCTTCCATCCGGATTTGGTTGATTCACTCTTTCAGTTTAGCTCGTAATTTTCATCTTTTCTATCTTGTTTTCATGTTCACATCGTTCGGATATAACGGGAATTACTTCAAACTAATGACACAGCTTATTAACTTTGTATTATTAAGGGAATCATAATCAGTACAAGTACTGTCATTGCTTCAATTGCACAAATCTTTCCGTGATTATCTTTCAATGTTTATCTTCATTTAATGTTAAATCATCGTTCTTTTGCGTCTTCGTTGACATATTGCCAAACAGTCGACAAGAATCAAATATGATAAATCATCTCTCTCTCTTCTTCTTCTTCTTCTTCTTCTTTCCTCATCCTCCTTCTTGCCCCTTCTTCTTTTTCTTCAGTTTCTTTTCTTCTTCTTCTCTTCCTCCACCTTTTAGTTCCTGTCTTCTCTTCCTCTTCTTCTTTTATCGTTTTTTTGGGGGTTCCTTTTTCTTCTTCTGATTCTTATCCTCATCCACTACCTTATCTTCCTTTTCTTTTTCTCGCTCTCATATTTCTTCTTCTTCTTCTTCTTCTTCTTCTTCTTCTTCTTCTTCTTCTTCTGTTGTCATTGTAGTTATTGTACGATTTGACTTCTCAGCCAGGAAAATTTCCGAGGTGCAATCATTTGGTGGTTTTGTATTCTTAATGCAATTGGACAATGTCCAGAGTCATTTCTACCTAATTTAATATGACTGAAGCATTAAAATCACAGTTTCGTCCATCGTTACCCCGACTGTTCTTCCAATAAGCTAGCGGCTGGGTAGAGGCTGTTTTTCTACTGTCGTTCTCGACTTCCTGTTCTCGTTTCCGGATGTTCGGAATTACAAGTGAGAATTCGGCGAGCAAAGACGGGTTTCAGATTCAATGAGTATAAAAGAAAACACATAAATAATATCAACGTTGTCAAATGAATGCACAATGTCTTATCATGAAGGAAGAATTAGGCACAGATTTCAGCGCATAAATGCAACTAGAAACGTTTATATAGTATACATCTTTCAATTTACACAAAATAGAGACGGAAGGAGGGAAAGAGAGAGAGGTGGAGTGATGATAACAGAGAGAAAGACGGGGGAGGGAGGTAGAAAGAAGGAGATAGCGAGAAAAACGAAAGAGCCAGATGTGAAGAGAGGAAGAGAGAGAGAGGGATAGACGGGGAGGGAGAGAGAAAGAGAAGCCGTCAAATATAGCAAATAGTCTATGGAGTTTTTATTCATGAAAAATTTGACTTTGTATTTATTTGCCTCTCCACGAGGGCTGGATGTGATGCAACCTGGCAAGCAGCAAATTCATTCTTCTTCACTGAAGAGGTCCCTAAATGCCGGAAAATGCTAATAATGTCACCCCTCAAACAGCTAAACTTTGGAATTCCCTCCCTGTTTCATGCTTCCCTGACTGTAATAGCCTGAAGAAGTTTAAATGCAATATGAACAAACATCTCGCTTCTCAAATCCTTACAGAGTAGCTCTATAGACATTGTCTCAAATATCTGTCCCTTATAAGTGGCAATATACCTGATTTGGGTATAAAATGTATATTAATGTATTCAAATCTTCCGGTAAAATAATGGTTTCATACGACCCATTGTAGAATTGCAACCGTTGTAAAACCTCGGCTATTTTATTTAGCTTTCACGTAACATACGTTTCGAATAAACTTGATTACTGGTCATAAATTATTTTTGGTTCTGGAATTAAAACTGTAATATATATATATATATATAAATATATATATATATATATATATATATATATATATATATATATATATATATATATATATATATAAATGCTGAAAATGTAATTTAGATTAATTTTTCTTAATTCACTAAAATATTTTTTACAATTTAAAGATATAACTTTACAATAACCACACAAAAACACTTTTACGCAAAAAAGCTTTGAAGAATTTTCTACACAAAAATAAGTTTGAATGGCATTTAAGGACTTTAGGAACAGATGAGAAGGTTAAATATAACTCTACGTCGTCAAAATAATAATTGTTGTCAATGAGAAAACTTTAAAATCATTTAAGACTTTTCGAATTCATAAAGAAAGTGCAATTATATTTCAGGACAAAAAGTACAATTTAATTTGGGACTACTAATTTTATTTACTTTAACAATTACAAGAAACTTTCTTAACATTGAAAGCTATGTGTAATAACACCCTACCTGAGAGCCCATCGTTCAAATTACTTGGCTTCAAAATTCACAGGCAACCTGATTCGGAACAAATACATTGAGGATATTGCCAAGGCTGGGCGCTTCTATACTATCAGAACGAAATTTTGTAGCCGATAAATGGAGTTATCAGATAAAAAAAAAACAATGGTTTCTACTGATTTTTTTGTAAATTCTAATAAATTACAATTGTTAGCTTCCAAATCATGCAGCCAAAATTGCCTGAATATTATCGAATTATTAAAAATAACAACTTTAATCGTGTTAGCAGGTGAAAAATTGTGGCCATCTTGTTATCATAAAATAAATCGAAATAGAAAATTACTTCTCTTTTGGACTCTCCTGTGTCTTACATAAGCAAATACGATCGTTTTCTTCAAATTCTTTTTTCTATTTTCTTTAATAAATAATTTTCTACTTTATTGATTTTCGTAATTTTTGGATATAATAATCTTAAAAATACGAGGAATACATAGATACCATTGTCTTTATGTTAAATTCAGTATTACGAATTCCAAAATTTCGTTCTGTTAGTGTAGAAGCGCTCAAGGTTGCTGCAAAAGATATGGGGTTCCCTTTAATGTGCTAGAAAGTTACTCACACCTGTGAATATCCTGTATACTTACATGAAGACATACATGGAGTATTACTACTCTATCTTGGCTTGTTCATTCACCATGTCTCTCTTTCTCTTAGACAGGCCCCAAAAGAGCCCAAAAAAAGTTCAAAAAGAGTCGCTAATCTAATAGGTTCCGCACTATCAAACAAGCTCCAGTCCCTGTCCTATCGTCGCAATATTTCATCCCTGTATTTGTTTTACAAGTATTTTTATTAGAATCTGTTCTGACGAACTCATTGCATTTGGAATCCTTGGACGTACATACACTCGACAAACCCAACTCGCAACAAACTCCCATTCCTTTCACTGTAGAGATCTTTAGATGCTCGAAAGTTTTTTACTCTAACAGCTTCTTCCCTCAGATTGCTAGGCTTTGGAATTCCCTCCCTGTTTCTTGCTTCCCTTACTGTACAGACACGTAAAAGTTTTGACTGTAATGTGAACAGACATCTCGCTCATGTCCTCACATAGTCGCCAGTAGACATGGTTGTAAATAGAAGTCCATTACGTTGAAATGGCAATGTGCCTTGTTTGGAGTGAACAAAAATAAGAGATTTTTTTTGTCTCTATTTTGCAAGTCAACTCGAAATCACATCTCTTTTGAATTGCTATGTGGCTAGTGTTAGATTATGATAAAAAAAAATAATTTAAAAATGTTCAGTTTGGAAAATGATCATCATAAAATTCCAAGCGGGAAAATGACTACAAAAAAGTTATTGCGAGAAGGATATGATAATCATCATCATCATTATTTCTCACCCACACGGATTCCTCACACAAGTAAATACCAGTGATCTCTCACTGATAAAAACAGATGGCGTTCCCTGGAATCTGAGTGATAAGTTTCTTCAAATTGCAGCTTTGTTTCGTATAATACGTTGTGCATAACACTATCACTTATTCCCTATACTCATTATCTGTGCCTAAACCTAAACGTAGATTCCATGAACAAAGCTTCCTTCTTAGAACTGCACGCCTGTGGAACTGTCTTCCGTTTTCCTGCTTTCCAGCTGACTACAATATGGTGGTCTTCAAGTCCAACGTAAACAAGTTCTTGATGAGCCGTTCCACTTAAGTTAACAAATTTACCGAATTTCCATTACTAACGATTACTATATTGTCCAATTGACTACTGTACACTCTTAACCCTTATCCTCGAGTGGTCTCTGACCTTGATAAGTGGTTATGCCTATGAACAAAAAAAAATGGTTATTATGAACTAACTAGACTTTTAGCCTGTTAAAAATGGCAAAAGGTTAAGGCCGGTTACCATAGGCGGAGTGTTTTATGCCAAATTAATGGTTGAATATGGTTAAATTTGTGCACATTTTTGCATTAAATACTACATAATTATCTTTAACTGTGCATCGAACGGATACCATAATACTTAGTTTGCTTCACCTTATCATAACAAAGGTGCATACAAACTTTAATCCAGATGTGCCCAGTAGTTTCGGAGAAAAAGTGGAACAGACAGAAATTCATGCAAACAAATCAATAGAAATATAATATAGATACTGGAATAAAATAAAATACGCATCAAGTGCGCTTGAAAGCCAAATCACAACGTAATATTAGGAAAATAAACAAATATTTGACTTGTTTGAAATTTATCACAAATATATATTGGGGGTAGACTCCATCTTCAATGTGTTGTTTTGTTTTTTTTTCTTCTTCTTTGCCATGTTGTAAATTTAGGAATGTCGAGAAAATATTTTGAAGTTGAGTCTGGCAAGAACATTTTCCGTCATTTCTTGATATTGTTTAGAATTTCACTCCCAAACAAATTATCTAGCATATATATATATATATATATATCTAGCATATATATCTAGTATATATATATATATATATATATATATATATATATATATATATATCTAGCATATATATATATATATCAGTGTGATATAATGCTAGATATATATATCTAGCATATATATATATAGCATATATATATATATATAGTATATATATATATATATAAACAATTGTTATATTTACTGCTTTTCTTTCACAAATCTCCTCATGCATTCAATTATATAACTCGCATGTATATCTACTGTAATAGTTATGATGTAATTATTTTGTTTGCTTATCACAGTACACATGTTAAACCAACGCATGAATGTTTGAGGAAGTGGGAGGGGTGAATGACGCAAACAAAGATCAAATAATAAGAGTAGTGGTGAGAGGAATTAAATGCTGTAAATAAGTAAAAGTGGGAGGAAAGAGGGCCGAGATAACATGATAGAAAGAGAAAAGAGAGAAAGTTTGCTATGGCATTGCACGTGAGTTCCATCAATGTTTGGAAATTTCCAAATGGTTCTATAAATATTAGGAAATTAAAAACTTATTTTCATAAATATTTAAAAATTACAAAAATATTTATAAATATTTGAAAATTCCAAAGATTTATATAAATATAACATGTATTTCTCCAACGGGCCAGGGGTGGTTTTTAATCTTTGGAAACTGTTCTCCATAGCTGACCCATTAATGTTGATATGTTTAACCCGGAACTAGTTGAAATATGCAGATGATCTAGGAGTTGGCTGGGGTTTGACTGGAGACTGGGGTTTAATCCAGAGTCAGTTTGTGTGTTTCAATTGTAGGCGTATTCCTTTTCTTCCTGATATTCTGATGAATTTATCTGTTATTGAGGAGAGACCGAGTCTAAAACTTCTTGGTCTTTCTTTCTCATCACATATTTCTTGGGCTTCATAGTTTAGATCCATTGACTTTTCTTCTTACAAAGTTAGTTCTTTCTATTGCTCCAAACTAAATCTTTACAAATCTAATCTTATATTAGACCATGTATGAAATCATATCTCTCTCACTCTCTCTCTCTCTCTCTCTCTCTCTCTCTCTCTCTCTCTCTCTCTCTATCTATCTATCTATCTATCTATCTCTATCATAGACGTGATGTTGCTAATCTCAGTCTTTTCTGTAAATACTATTACGACATCGCTTCTTTAAAAATGGCTGATCTATTCCTTGTTTTCTTTGTTAAAGCTTATTTAATTCGTTGATCTAATGGTATCCATAAATTTGATGATACCGCATTATAATACGGTTTCTTATTCAAATAAATTCTTTCCAAATATTGCAGGTTTGTGGAGTTTTTTTCTTGTAGACTGTTTTCCCATTACCTATAGCCTTAGTTTTTTCAAGGCTAAGGTCAATACCCATTTCATGTCTTTGCGATAGTCACATTTCGTTCTTGATAGCTCCTTACGTCAAGTGGATTCCTGCCTTATCCGGTCGATTTCCATTAAAGATATCCATTAATCTATTCGAATTCACGAAAAAGTCGCCGAGAAAATTATAACCCAATAAACGGACTAGAAAGAAGATAAAAGAAAATTAATTAGTAAAATAAACATTAACTAAGCTAATATGGATTGTAATTGTGCGTCTGAAATTAAAAAAACAAAGCGAAACAAGAATCGTTTAATAGAAACAATTCGGCAACGCGAAAATGATTGCAAGGAAATTTCGTTTGTTGATTATTTTTCTGCGTTTTTTTTTTTTTTTTTTTGGCAATTCCTTATTCAGTTTTCGAAAATTAATCATTTTTGGAAA
This sequence comes from Euprymna scolopes, assembly GCF_053919585.1. Lineage (NCBI taxonomy): Eukaryota > Metazoa > Mollusca > Cephalopoda > Sepiida > Sepiolidae > Euprymna > Euprymna scolopes. Next base: position 49,123,052 of record NC_136488.1, read on the forward strand.
GTTTCCTTCTTAGTTCTTGGCGAACATTCAAAGATGGACGTATCAAATCCAAACATTTATATCTTTTGTCCGTTTTCATTTCGCTGGCCATTTATTTGATTTTAATTATCTATTCGTGATTCGACCATTTGTTTCTCCGGCCAAATTCTAAGCATCGCCCAGAAATGAAATACATTACTCTTGTCAGTTCCGAGTTCAAAAGATGTCTGAATGTTTCAGTATTTTTTTTACAAAGTTTTTATTGCTATTTTATCTCTATCCCTTGAGAAACTTTATTTAAAATATTTCAAAGCTGATTCCTAAAACTGATATTTATAAATATACTAGCTGTCTTGCAGGTTGTCTAAAACCTACCAAACTAAAGAACGTGTAGATCCGCGTAATTCTCATTGCCTCCATGTATTGGTTGCCTTAATCTTACTAACCTAAATAACGGATATATTCTCGCTGTTATTGCCTCCGCAAATGGTACACAAGCACTTCAGCATTTTGTCACAATTTTCTCTTTAGATGATTTCATGAAGCAACGTTTTTATTGCTGGTTTATGTTAATTTCTTGATAAAAATAAGTTTACTTCAAATATTTCAAACTTGATTTCTAAAAGTGGTATATTTATATATTTATATATTTAAATATGCTTGCAGTATAACCTGGACATTTAGAAAACCGGATATACTATTATATATTCTTTTTTTTACAAGGTGGTCACCACTTATCAAGGCCCGGAAGCCACTCGGGGATAAGGGTTATTGCGTGTACTGTACGTTAGTGTTGAGATTTGATAAAGTGTCTTACTTAAGGGGGTGGTTCATCAGGAATTTGTTTATGTTGGACTTGAAGATATCTAGGTTGTAGTCAGGTGGGAAACAGGAAAACGGAACAGAGTTCCACAGGCGTGCACTTCTACGAAAGAAGCTTTGTTCATGGAATCTACATTTTGGTTTTGGCACAGATAGAGAGTGGGGAAAATTTTGACAGTGGTTTCAGCTAGACGGGTGAAATATTGGCGAGGGGCGACCAGGGATTGGAGCTAAGACGATGTGGGAGAGAGGTTTCAGGGAAGATAAAAGGACATCCCTCCTAAGCCACGAAGCCTATTTTGTACTCTGTCAACTGTTTTTAGCAGCTCCTGTCCAGATGTGTCAGCAGTACTCCGTCCTTGGACGTAGTTGGCTGTTATATAGATAGAGAATTGCATCAGCAGTGAGATATCTTCTGGAGCGGTAGAAGGATCCTACCATTTTTCCAGCGATCTTGGCAACAGACTTGATGTACGTGTTCCATTTCAGGTCAGGAGTAAAGGTTAATCCCAGAAGCTTATCAAAACATGGGGCTTCCCCTAGACGAGAGCCATCCATTTCAATTTATGCCAGATGGGGATCAAAGCGTTGATGATATAAAAATAGGAGCTTGGTTTTAGATGCATTAAAAGTAATCAGCCACCTCTTTCCCCACTGTACCACTCGCTTGAGATCAGAGGAGAGAGAATCAGAGAGAGCTTTTTCATTTACGGCCTTTTGTATTTTGCCATGGTCGTGTCATCAACATAGATGTCAACGAATGATTTAAGTATGTGCTTTGGGAGATCATTGATGTAGATCAGGAAGAGAGTTGGGACCAGGATTGACCCCTGAGGGACTCCAGCATTAATACTGTGGGCCTCTGATTGCTGCCCATCAACCACTACTCTTATGAGCCTATCAGAGGGCAATGATTTAATGATTGAGAAAACATTTCCAGTAATACCGTAACTGGAAATCTTGTGAAGTAGGCCCGTGTGCCATACCTTATCGAAGGTTTTTGATATGTCAAGAGCAATTGCCCTAGAAAGGAAGCCTTTGTCAAGAGATTCACTAATCCTATGAGATATAACCCTTAGCACATCTGCTGTAGATCTGGCAGAACGGAAACCATATTGCATGTTACTAAGAAGGTTATTCCTGCTGCGGTGGTTGACTACTTCTCTATTTAATATGGATTCCAGCAACTTACCCATGACACACAGGAGACTTATTGGTCTGTACTGAGAGGGAGATGACATATCACCTGAATTCTTAAATACAGGGCATACTGATAAGGTATCCAGGGTCTTTGGAAGCACTTCTCCTTACGGCAACGCTTAAACAGTTTTGTAAGTATGGGGGCAAGTTCTGGTTGAAGCTTTTTTAACACTATAATTGGAATGCCGTCAGGGCCAGTTGCAGATTCTTAATTAGCTTGGCGACCTCATGCACAGATATTTGTATGTTGCATAGCATGTTGTCTGTTATAGGAGGAAATACGGGGAGTTGATGGCCTTCATCGTATAGAGTAGAATTAGCTGCAAAGTTCTTTGCAAATAGTTTGGCCTTGTCTGATGCTGACGAGATGACCTCAGGTCCATTGATTATGGGCGGGATAGAACGCACGCTTCTGTTCAGGATCCTGTTTGCTATTTGCCAGAACTGGTCGGAACCAAGCCGCTACTCAGCTACTTTGGATTTAACGGACTGAGCATATAGCTCTCTTGCATTTTTCATTACTCTTTTACAGTGGCAGTCCTGAAAGCAGCTTTAGTCACAGTACATCTATTACGTTGGTAGATATAGAAAAAGTAATTTCTGTGTGTGATGGCAGCAGCACATTCTGGGGAGAACCATGGCTGGCTGTTAGCTTTTTGTTGGAATATTTGGATGGAATGAATCGGTCTATGCCTACAATTAGCCATGCAGTCAGGTCTGATACTATGGAGGACACATCCTTTTTAAACATGAAATGCAGGGGTAGATCAGATATAAATGTACGGAAGCTATCCCAGTCAGCCGTAGAGTATCGATATATAGTACGGTACGAGGTACGTCTGAAGATTTATTGCATTTCGTTTTTAACTTAACTGATACAACCGAGTGGTCGGAAGATCCCAGAGGAGACAGAACTGAACATGAGCATAGCTCAGGGGAAGTTATTGGAAAAAGGTCTAGAAGGCTAGCGTACTGACCGGTAGTATCAGGCACACGGGTGGGTTCGTTATTGAATGATTGATATATTTTTTCTGAGACCTTTCGTCGTTTAAACGACTTAGTCACAAAATAAAATTTAATGACTTTTGTTGACGTTTTTCGTAATTTTGGTTACCAGCAGCCTACTAACCAGAAAAGGCTGACAGTGATGGAGTAAATGTGTGATAAGAAGTTGCCCACCGAGCAGAGACCACAAAGGCCGCCAGTAATTAACGTCGCCCTTTTACAGACATGAACCTCTTAGGTGAAGAATTTTGAAGGTTTTTTTTAATCATTTTATTTACCTCTTCTTCAGAAAGTTATTAAACAAAGGTCGGAGATTGGTTTGATGAAAGTGTTTCTGTAGAACGAATTGGATTCGAACTGGACACACCCAGGTATTCAATCCGTGCCGTTAACCACTTAGCTACCGTTACAACCGATCACTTATCTTCAGTCTTAACAACGTATTAATAATACACCATATCGCGGTTGCGGCCCAGATAACCGACTAAAAATGACTCAGCTTCTGTTCGTATGAGTGATTAAATCCCCTGAAGTCATTTTACATGACTCGGAAGTGGATCCAATGGAGATTTTGTTACAAATTGTTAAATACATATTTTTGTAATCTTAGTCCGTATTATTTTTATTTTAGAACAGGAACAATTTAAATGATATTCTCGCGAATTATGTTATCATTTGTCATAAATTTAGATGGTGTAACAGTATTACTATTGGAGATATTTTAGCATTTTAACGTTAGTTCTTAGTTACTTATACTCATTCACCTCAATAATCAAATCTATATAATACTGTGTCGTACCTCCGCGTTTATCATCCACACTCCTACCGCCTCGATGAAACTTGGGCGTTAGCCACGCCTCCAAACAAATAGTTGCTAGTGATATTTTCTTTCCAGATTCGAACCCCCAGAAAATGGCCTATATTCGTTCTTTTTTTCACTATACACAATTGGACTAGTGCTCTTTTTGCCAACACGACAATCTTTTTACTTACTCTCAATCTCTTTAAAGGTCGATCATTTTTATAGTATGCGGTAAATAATGGTGTTTACTGGAATAAGGTGTGTAAGTATTTAGTTCGAACTTTAAAGCTAATTCCTCTAGATAAGTCCTAACTAACCCCGTGTGCTGATACAAACAACAGCAAGAACGTACACAAAGGCAAACAAAAATGGTAAATTATTTACTACTTCACTTACAGCTGCCATATATTGTGAGGCGTCACTCAGAGCACTTCTTTTAGCCTTTGCTAAATTCAAAATCGATTTTGCAGTCTAGTGGGGGATGGTGTCTTCAACATTCATGCAGTATAATTAACTAACGAGAACTAATAAAATAAACAAAAAATCACTTTACCAAATGCAAGAAAAATAAATTTCCTCCGGACCTACAGTATTTTAAAGTATGAAAACTGATTGTAAAATATATTATCTCTGAAGTTGTTATCGACACTTTTACTTGGCCAAACACGAGTAAACGAAAACAACAGTGGTAGATTTTTAAAATGATAGTCACTAATTTCAAACATACAAGATAATAATAATAATAATAATAATAATAATAATAATAATAATAATAATAATAATAATAAAACTGCTTTAATCCGACTAGCAATCACTCTTGCCTTTGGGTTAGTGATATAGTATTTTTTACTATCCTTTAAGCTTGTATTTAGTGACTACCTTCTAAACAATCGATCGCAATCTTTGATTTACTCGCGTTCGATCAAGTGAAAGTAATGAAACAATTGTAAAAATAGAAATTCCAAACTATTTCAGAACTTTGCAACTATACAGGTTGATAGAAATCTAAATTTTAGTGCTTTTGTTATAAACACTATTGACTGGCACGAAGAGTGCTCCATTTGTTTTCACGAAGCGGTTTCAATTTTCGCTAATTTGGGGAGTTTTCTCGTCACAATACTCTATGGTTAGACAGACAAATATGACTAGTTTAGGCAGTCATCTGTCACAAGTGAAATTCTAGTGTTTTTATTTATTATTGAAGAGTGATCCATTAACTTTTTGTTTTCACGAGAGTTTTTTGTATTTGCACTAATCGCAGTTGGCGATTTCATTTACAATGTGTATATATATATATATATATATATATATATATATATATATATATATATATATATATATAATTATTTCGCCCTTTTAAGAAAGCCCTCTCTGGAAAATTAAAAAAAGTTGGTCAGCTGGGCTTGTTGCGATATCGCGATTTACTGTTGCTCAATCACTATGAATCATCTGAACATTAAGTTTTATTAATGTTAAAATTTCAATTAACTCCACGAGAGTTGACGGTGTTCTAGGGATTTAGTTCCTCGCTAACGAAGTTAAATGTGGCGTTGTTACGGGATTGGAATCTTCGACCAGCGGAAAGCGTCACTTCCTGTACTGATGGTTACGAAAGCATGAAATACTAGTGTTTGTAGGTATAAAAGTAATTATTTATAATTTATAATAATATGTATATTTTTCTCGTATTTCTACTCTGTTAAGCATACTGTATAGTTGATAATCTCTTCTGTTCTTTGTAGCCCATTTCTCGCAGAAAAGTTGTTTCTATATTTCTTTGCTCTGATGTAATTTTTATAGGTGTTTGACTGTGTTGCAATTTCTGTAAAAGCTTTTCACGTCAAAAATTTTCCCCACTCCTTATCTGTGCCAAAATCAAAACGTAGATTCCATGAACAAAGCTTCTTTCTTAGAAGTGCACGCCTGTGAAACTTTGTTCCGGCTGCCTGTTTCCCACCTGACTACAACCTGGATATCTTCAAGTCCAATGTAAACAAATTCCTGATGAACCGCCTCCTTAAGTAAGACACTTTATCAGATCTCCAAAACTAACGTACTGTACACACTTATCCTTGAGTGGGTTCCGGGCATTGATAAGTGGTGACTACCTTGTAAAAAAAAACTCTTATTGCTTCACTGCTTAGAACTTGTCTGTGTTCCTCCGGGTGTCTTACATGAAACGGAATTTATCTCTAAAACCTTCCCATCTGTGGAACACGTTGCCACAAGATTGCTTATCTGAGAGCTAAAACATGTTAATTTTTTAAACCAATGTCAGTAAATACTTGACATAATTCGTCCGCATATGTCATTAAATTTTATTCATTTTATTATTTTTGACCTTGTCATAATATTCTTCGACATTCTTGTTGACGTGCCTTATTAAATAATAAAATTTTATCCAATCACCGTCATTATTACTGTGTTGTCTCATCGTCAATCTGATATTAATTTAATCTTCATCCTCTAGTGGAATTTGGGCCTGGATAAATGATGATACTTTTAGTAAAAATAATATTAATAAATTCGTCTATCCTCATTTTAAAATAATGACCTTCTTTTTCTCTGAATGACATAAATTTTGATAAAAACATTTGACTTTGTTTTTGCTGTTAAACATAACAACTGTTTCCGTTTCCGAAAAAGACACGCCCATTCCTAATGCAACAGCAAAAGTCATTATGCAATGATGTTCACTTGCTTTCTATGTCAATTGCTTTTTCTTTTATTTCACACAGCGCTTTCTCGCGAGTAAAATATCACTCCACAAAGATTTCTCATCATTCATTGACCTAAAAAGGAAGTACGATACAGGCAACTAGCGATGATGATGGAAGCGAAAAGAAGTTGATTAAAAAAAAAAAAGCGCGCCAATTTACAACATTAAGAAAATCTAAGCAAATATCGATGCCATGTTTATTAATATATCTACTATTGTTATCATTAACCAATGGCGGAAATTTTATTTGGTACACTCATATAACATACAGCATCGGATCCAAGGCCGATCGACTATTTCCGTAGAAAGTATTGCGGAAATTAACGATCACGAAAAATTCTGAGGCGCAAGTAAAGCAATCATAGATTGCCAAGATCCAATTTTGTTCAATTTTGACTCCTTAGCGGCCATTTTTATCGGCTAAAACCAAAACGAATTTGTTTTAGAGGTCCGAATAGAGAGAGAAAGAGAGAGAGAGAGAGAGAGAGAGAGAGAGGAGAGAGAGAGAGAGAAACACTTGTGCGTGTGCTAGAACTTTTCATCCTAAATGCTACACAATAATACACAATGTAAAAAATATGCATAAATAGAACTGAAAGTAATCAAGCATCCAATAAGAAACTGTAAAAATGAATGATTAATTAATGAAAGTACGTTTTTCAAAAAATTATGTAAATTAGTTAACATTTATGAAGGCGCTGACGTATATATGACTAAGTATATTAAGGAGTTCGTTTTAATATTTTAAATAGAAAACGTTGGCTTTTAATATTGTAAATTCAACAATAAACTCATCTTTATATATAAGAGGTGGGTGTAGTTTGCTTATCTTTATATATATCTTTATATATATATATATATATTTGGGTTGAGCACTTTGTAAATATATTTTCACCCGACGCGTATTTAAGCTATTAAGCGAAGCACACTATTAATTTGTTTCTAAACAAGCTGATGCGACGGGTGGGTGTGGATTTAATACAAACTCAAGGGGAAATATTTACGCCACTGATTCGTAGCCTGTTGGTTAGAGCTGCCGATTGTCAATGCGACGGTTGTAGGTTCGATCGGCGGCTGGGGAAAAATGTATGTTTCGCCGCACAGATGAGTTGTGATACAACGAAACAGTACTGTATGTGGATGACTATATATATATATATATATATATATATATATATATATAACTCTGAAGAGTCCTAGAGTGGATGCAACGCGGAATATTCAGTGTAGCTTAATCGACATAGTTATTTTATAACTTACTATATATATTATATATATATATATATATATATATATATATATATATATATATCACATTAGACATATATACTAGCATGGAAAACCGACGTCGCCCGGGATTGAATTAGGATCAATGTATGTTCTACACTTCCAAATACTTTTATAATCGTCAAAATCGGTGAAGTTACCAATTTTTCAGTCAAATCGATTGATTACCTCCTCTAGTCAGAGACCTACCACGATGCATTGAAAGGAAGTTGCACATGCCTTCCCACACTGACCTAATCTACAATGCATTATAATGTACATTGCGCAGTAGAGAACCTACGGTTGATTTTATAAAATTATTTTTATATAATGGCTTGAATTTGAGTTTATAATGCAAAAGTCAAGTATCATGGTTCAATTGTGGTCTAAACAGAAAAATTCATTTCGAACGCGCCTCTGTCAAAAAAAAGAACCTACTATTGATTTTATATGTCTGGCCCTACTTGCCAGTGCGGTGGTAGTGGTTTCAATTAAAGTTTTAAATGAAAACGTCAAGTATCATGGTTCAATTGTGCTTTATTTCGAACGCGCCCCTGTCATATCAAAGAACCTATTGTTGATTTTGTATGGCGGGTCTTTCTGCTTGTGTGGTCATTAAATTTCTCAAATGCATTTGTGATGTTAGGCTGCATAAGATGTTAATTTTGGTCAAAATCGTCTTTTACTTCTTTCATCGTATTTTTTCGGTTATCGACACTTATCGAAGACATTCAGATAAAAACACTATATAAGACCACAGTCCGACACATAATGTAAATTTTTGTAAAATTTCGAAAAATTGACTCAGCCGTTTCTGAGTCCATAGAGAACGAACTCACCACACAGACACACATGCACAAAATGTCTTTTATATATAAGTATACACACAGGCATGCACACACATATATATAGTGAGAGAGAGAGAGAGAGAAGAGGAGAGGTGGTTGAAAGTTCGAAAGTTGTAGTTATTAGATTTACTTTATCTGCAGACTTTTTATTCCATTTATGGTGTGTAAATGGCGCATACGTCCTAAAACATGCTAATATATGAATTTGTATCGGCTAATTTTTATTGGTTTTGGAAAAGCAACATAAAATTTTTAATCTGTGACAAATCTTATTGCCGCAAATATTCAAATAATATTAATAATATCACGTTTTGCCTATAGCAATGTTCGATCAATTTCCGAATGAAAAAAAAATGGATTAGGGAAATGTCCCCATTATAAAAATGAAGAAGCAATACAATAGAGAAGGAGCTTCACATAGAATGAAACCCAGGTTAAAAATATGAATGCATTCAAGAAATGCTGTAGAAAAGAAGAATACATAATTGTAACAAATAAAAATATTAGAAGAGTGGATCAATTCCCGGGTGGAAGCCACTCAGACGATGAATATCAATACCGAATACATTCGTAGCTACAAAATTCCATTTTCAAACGGAAGATTTTATTTATTGCTTTTCAAGACTGTAATGAGGTTATTATCTCCCTTTCTTTTATCTCTATGAAAGCAATTTTGTTTATCGAAAGTAATTGTTTTCAAGCAGAGGTCCGTTAAAAGTAAGAATTGATTGTAAATTCCTGGCGAATAATCGACATTATACATACCAAAGCATTTACATAAAAATGAAGTGTGCACAGTGCCAAGCATGCAAACAAGATAACGACATAATCTCGTTTTATCTTTAAAACGACTTTATTCTTTGTGTGTTCATTCTTTTGTGGACTGTTGTATCTGTTTCACCACATTTCGGCCGACTCATCCTTTAGCTTTCTTCAGGTGATTAACCGCGACCGGACAGGGATGCTGTGTCTTGTAATTGTATCCCCAGTAATTACTGCCTCCCCTAGTTATTGTCTTATCACATTTTGGCCAACTAATCCTCTGACCTGCTATCTTTAGACACTTCTCACCTGGAACCAACGCTTCTAAACACTGAAGAAGGTCAGAGGATGAGTTGGCCGAAACTTGGTGAAACAGCAAGAACTATGAAGATGAGGATAACAACCCGCAAAAGAATAAATACACAATTATGAAGCCTCATCTCAAAAGATTCCAAAAACAAAACAAAAAATGACTTTATTCTTGTAGCTTGTATTCTGCACAGATTCTCAAATATTTGGTGGTAATTTTTCAAATATTTGGTGGTAATTTTAATATTGTGTGGAAAAGTGTACATTTCAAATTAGCCATACTCTAATAATTTGAAGTTATTTAAATTAAAAAATATTCAGAAATGAGATATATTAATTATATTTGCATACAGCTGTCATCCTGTGATAGTGACCTACACTATTGCGTTGCTAAATAGACTTTTTGGAGAACTATGAATAGTGATGATGATTGTAACAGATATAGTCATTATGACCAATCCGAAAATTATCTATTCGAAATCAAGTGGACGAAGACCTTATCACCTCCCTACTTCCTCTTTCTTGCAGAAGAGACGTTGCGATTCTATTTCTGCTCTGTCGTTACTTTTATGGTGTTTGCTCGGCTGAGCTTCAATTTATGCCCCACCCTGTAAAACTTTCGCAACAAATACTCATCTAGCCTTATCAACCTACAACAATTTCTATCACTCTATATAGGTACCTTAATCTAAACAAAAATTCTATCAGCAGAGTTTCTTTCCTAGAAATGACCGTCTATGGAAAACAATACCGTGCAACTGCTTCGAAGCTGACTATAATATGTCCGTTTTCAAGTCTAATGTAAATAGGTTTTTGTTGTTGAACCGTCCTCTTATAAAATTAAACCCTACTCAAGCTTCACCATTACTGATTACGATATTGTCTCACTTTATAGCTAACACTCATTATATATATATATATATATTCAGACAAGTATTCTTGAATAGCACGGAGTGTAAGAACTCCCGCCGCAGATCAGCAGATGTGACTTCTGACCATGTCGAAACTGCAATGGCCGTGATCATCCTCTCCGAGAGTTCTTTACAAGATTCTCTCGCGTCGCAGGCCTCGTTATCGGTTTCCAAAGCCGGCATCCGCTGAAAATTAATTAGGTCCTTGTGCACATCAAAAGAAAATAAACACAGGAGTTTCTAGTCTACTAAAAGTTAATTCACGAAATTACAAGTGTTTTTCATATTAACATTGTTCCGTTCGATTAGACCAGAAAACAGTCCGCAATCTTATTCTTCATTCTCCACGATGGCGGCCGTGATGGAAAAGGAGGTGGTTGACGTTCTCTTGGGTGAATGTTCTCACCTCGAGATCTAGCTCCAATCTGCTAATTTGGGCCAAGGCATTCGTTTATATTCCAAGGGAAACGGTTGGTTGGGGCAACCTGCAAGACCAATCAGAATTCAGCACGTTAATCCGGGGAATTCCCGGTTCCTTGCGTGTGTGCAACATGCACCTTCATAGGGCCTGCGAATTTGAGGGCCAGAACTTAAAGTGACCTTGCACTCAAAAGCCAGACGTTTTCCAAGCCAAGAACGAAATTACATTTCGTTATAGCTTCCCAAATTACATTTCTTATTATTTTTCTCGGACAATAAAATTATATGTTTGCTTTACAAAAACACGATAATTCATCCTTTCGGATAGGTTACCCGCCGTTGTCCAGGAATCCAATAATGTTTAACAGACAATATCAGCATAATTACCCTGCCTTACTCAGTGTTTTAGGATGTCTAAATCTCCCCAATGGGGAGAGGTATCGCTCCCTGAGGCGGTCACGACATAGGAGTGTTCTTGTTTAATGAGCTTTTTTTGTAATTTTTCAATTTTTCGAATTATCGTTCTTATTTCTCGGTTGAATCTGTGCAAGAAAGTTCAATAGTCGTTTTGGTCCATCTGTTTTTTTTTATTTTGGTTGTTTTTGCAAGTTTCAACCGTCGTCTTCGGGCAGTTTTGATTATTGTTTGTTTAAAATCTGGATGCTTTTATATGCTTCAGTTAAAATTACTAGTGAAGCGTTTTGTGTATGAAAATATATATATAGTTTTTTTAACGGGTTAAGAACGTGACTAAAATAAATTTTGTGGTGTGCAGTAATGACAACTAAAACTTGGAGTCCGTAATACCCAGCACGCATAATCTGATTGCTGGACCTGTGAATTAAAGAGCACACAAATTACCAACCAGATGATCAATTAGCCAAGCAATTTTATTGGCAAAATAACAAAGTACTATAAGTCGTGTAGAAAGACAATTACAAGATAATCCATCTGGATAGCGTTTGGATGTTTGTCGAAAGCGACTTTAATCTCTCATATGTTAAACATATCCTCTGTCAAGCTGTTCCAGATAATAGAAACGTAAACAGAGAATGCTAACTTTCTTTTATTGAACGCGATGAGGGTACATCTGCGAATGACACGGAGATCGCAACTTGTTGGAATGAAAAAACTAAAAGTAGATTTACATTGCTATTGATCATACCATATGTAAGAATTAGGTCTCCTGGAGAGTTTATCAAATTAAAGTGAATAGAGGCGATACCATGTAGACAAATTAGTTATATAATGTTTTCATTAATGAGCAATTAATAAAGCAATAAACGTCTTTATACATACTTGCACGGAGTGTTTATACGTGTTGGTCATTATAGCCTCTTCATTGTCGCTGTCTCTCTTCGCCGCGTTTCATGAATGTCCGTTTCATCTAGCGATTATCAATCGCCTAGTCTGTTTAACTAAGACGAGTAAAGAAATAGACATGATTGAATAAATAGGCATTCAATTTTATTTTCGTATTAGTGTGTAGGGAACTGCCTACCATTATGTTTGAAATGAAACAATGTGAAAATGAGTTAAGACTGAACACCTGATCACAGGTTTCTCCGCGATAAAGTCGATCCATGAGACCGGAAATTTTACTGACAATCCTGATAGGCGCACTATTATAAAAAATTACTTAGACTGTAGTGAAATACTTTATTCATAGTATCACAAATACAAAGAGATTATTAACCGTTATCAGAAATTATAACCGAATCTCGAAACATTCAGAAGATTGAAGATTAGATCTTGGATATCTTCACGCCCTTTTTAAGATCATTGAAGACGTGAAAACAAAACATTTTAAAGAATTTGACCAAAAATGGCTCCTATTTTTTTCGGTTTTATATGCATCACTTAAAGTTACCTACTCATAAAGTATCGGTGGCTTCTGTCAAGACAATATGTTCAAGAAAGAATGAGACAGATCACGGTTCATCGTAAGAAATCGGTTCCCTTTTCTTCGAAGCAGTAATCCGAGATTGGGTGATATTAGCACACTTACTAACAAGTTTAAATGACTAATGAAGGTCTAAAAGCTGAGTTTTGTTGAGCTCGACTTTACCTAAAATCTTTGGTGTCTCGATGTGAATATATTGTTTGCAGATGACATGTTGCATATTAGGAACATTACTCCAGTAAGTAGCAATTAATTTAGCTACTGTGAATTTTGACAAATGTCACTCTTAGTGCATGTCAGGATAACTTACATCTGTAAAACAGAACCGTTCCCAGCGTTGAATGAAAGAGGCAAGAGGTCAAACGCCTTAGACAAAACAAGAGTTGAACGATGAGATGATGTCACATTTCCAAGAAAGGAAAAACAAGGGTTTTCGAGACAGTTCTCTCCGGGAATCCATGCGAACAAAACATGTCTACATGATTTAGAAAACATAATCTCAGCAAATGTTACTTTGATGTCTTTTTTGTGACATACTTGTCAACGTCATAACTGACTTAGGATTCGACCCTAGGGATTATAACGTCATAATTGGATTACCGGTTTCGAGGATTCAACCACATGCGGAGGAATTGGGTGAGTGAACATTTTCTTGGTGAACATTTTTGAATTGTCGGTTTGTCGGTGGCGATCCTCATCATGCTTCGTTGGTTGCGTAAGTAGTAGCGGGTGTGTGAAAAGAAAAAGAAAAGAAAAGAAAATTATGACGTTGACAAGTACATCACAAGAAGTGGCCGGGGAAGTATGAACGAATCCTTAGTTACGAACACCAAGTATGACTTGACAGATCTTGACCTCTGACAGTTACAGAGGCTTATATATATATATATATATATATATATATATATATATATATATATATATATATACATACCCAATTTCAAGTACGTTGCAACAGTCATAACCCCGCGCTATCACTGGTCACTGAGTTTAAAAAGACCCAAAATTTCTTCACACGGACAATTCCATTCGATGGTTATCTTTACGGCCAAAATGATTGCTAGTCCACGTTGCATTGTTGCGACGTCACCGTTGCCCAAAGTTTCAGTCGTCCACATTACGTTGTTGTGGTGCTTCTGTTGTCCAAAGGGATGCTCGTTCACACTACGTTGTTGCGGCGCCTCCGCTGCTAAAAGGATTGCTGTAAAAGAAACTTCGTCCAACGAACATTCCAAAAGAAATAAAAGACAACAACTCTGTTCCAAGATATATGTAGTGTGTAGATAATTAACGATGACATTAGTGTATATATAGTGTAGTGTGTAGATAATTAACGATGACATTAGTGTATATATAGTGTAGTGTGTAGATAATTAACGATGGCATTGAAATAATTTGTGCAAAAATTGTCTATTCACAAAAGATTTAAAAAAAGCAACACAAAAAATAACGCACACAAAAACTATTTATGCGTTTCTTTCCTTCTTTTTTCTCACTTAATTGACTTGGGTACGATCAACTTGTTAGCAGTAAATGCTGAACTTTTAGTGCGGGAGAAGTTTTCCTCTCTTTTGCTAATTATTCCAGTGAATTGACGTTGAAATATTTCGATTTAGTTTCTGTTCATGGGGACGGCGAATAAGGATTTCCTCTTTGCATAAGCCGCGTGTATCTTTTCCTTTTTCTCTTTTCAATGGACTTTTCGTCAGAATTACGTCTTTTCGGGATAGGTTGCTATTAGCTTTGTTTTTCTGTACGCGTTGAATATCTGGTCGGTTTTTCATCTGACTGGTCTGCTTCTCGGTCTCATATGTTCTTGTTTTATCGTTTCCAATCGTTCAGCCCTTTTATTTCCAATTAGGTTGTTGGGGCTATAAGACTCAACCCCCTTCGATAACCAATCAAACTAGCCACGAACTTCCCCGCTAGGAACGATTGATAAATGCGAAAATAATCATTATCTATCTTTGCCTTAGGTCCTAGTAATGATCTTCGATTCCCATGGGTGACCACGACACCATGGTTATCGTAGGTCCACTCATTTATGCAACGCGGATGGCATGTTATCAACAATACAATTTTCAATAAACAACTGCTATTCTCACTTGCCCGGGCGCTTAACCGAAGACAAAACAATTATATTATCTTATAGATTCCATGGGGATCCAACTGATCATAATTTATTTAATCTATAAAAAATAAAAGTGGGAAAATGTTATAACTCGTTGACTTGATAAGTGCTTTGCGTCTAATTCATGGCTGAATAGAGTTAAAATTGCGCTAATATTTGTTTTACCTACTAATCATCCGGTCTTCTAGGCTATACTTGGGCGACCATGTCACATTCGCCCCTCATTAATCTGCGTCTTATACCTGTGAACCTCCAATTTATACGCTGAAATAAGAAACACTGTTTATATAATCATTAATACGATTATGCAATTGTTCAAAAAGTCTATGTTGTTTTATATCAAGAATTCTAACATAACATTAATAAGCTCATGCAAGAGTCTTTACTGTCATATATCAACCAGTCTTAATTAAACAGTCAATATCTTCTTTAAAAGAGGTATAACTCTTACAATTGTTAAAATACTCCCCCTTGCTTTTTCTTTTATTTTTCAATTAATTTTTTATTTCATATCGTTTTCTTTTTTACTTTGTCAGTTACATTTTCTTTTTTCTTTCTTTCTTTTTTTCGCATGTCTCAGAAATTTTATTACTAAATATTCTTTAGATATCTTAGTATTATCATAACCTTGATTATTACTCAATTTATTTTCTTTTTGTCTTTAAAAAAAAGATGCAAAGTTTCGTCTCAAATAGAATTTTTTTTTTTTTTTTGGTAATCGTAAATCTTTGTTTTTTTTTTCTTTCCTACTAGTTCCAAAACAAGTTTCTATTTATTTTCGTGGCGCTTCCAGTTGATCTTCGATTGGAGCTGGCTCCGAATTCATCGCCACCGTACTTTCCGCTAGCGCGGGTATGACCCGCTGATTAACCTGTCAACTGTCGCTTTACTCGCATTCACCCGTTTTTCACCCACGACACACCCTTTTATTCTCTCTTTTCTACACACAACCACCATTATCATTATAGCACGCAACACTATTCCTGCTCCTGCTATGCCCTCGATAATCATGGGATGTTGGAGCGACGGTTGGGGTTGTTCCTGAACCAACTGGCTCGGTTGAGACTAATTCCTCCAGTTTTATATTTTCTACCTTACTAAAGATAGCAATTTCCATTTTTATTCCGCAGAAAATTTGCTTTCTATGGGATTCTAGAGGGCGGAGAGATTACAAGCCAGCGTTCATTAGTTCAATAGAGGTTTCTCTCACCACATATCTCTATTCTGATTGATAACAGGAGGCAGGGCAATGGCTTTCTCATAGACTTCACTGCAATCCACTATTGTCAAAGGGGAGATTATATTTATGCTACCAGTAGGCTTGTGTTCGCACACCTTGGACAGTTGGCCCTCCTACTGGGTAACGATCGCTCAGGTAACATCCGACACTCGTACTGCCATAGGTAACAACTTGTTCGTGACCACTTCTATCTGACATAACTCCTCTATTTTCTCTTTATTTCCCTGGAACAATTCCAGTACGCGCAATCTATGCTATGGTCACCCGTCACATACGTCGGACTCCTTGAGGAACAGCCTTCTACTGGTGAGTAACATAAACCTGTTTCGGGCCATGTTAAAGGCCAGATATTTTGTCTCGAATGTAAAACGTGCAATCACCTTAAGGTTCGGTTGAACTGCGGGTAGGGAAACGGCACGGTCACAAAATGGTAATCTCGTAGTGACTATGCTGGTCCAACAGGCTCACTGATGCAATTACTAGCAATTTTTCTCCTCCAACAGGGCACCACGCCCTCAGACATTATAGTACTTTCATAGTTCTCGCTCCAGATCTATCAGCAACTAGAGACGAGATGGCAACTCCCGCTGTATATCTGTGAGTACTTCTTTCAACCTCTCGGAGTTTATTATACTGTGAGATAAATGTCCCAGGGTCAACGCACCTAACTGTACCCTTACATGTTCAGTTAAAATGACAAAGAACTGTTTAGTATGGTGTGACCATCTTAACATATTTAATAACTGAAAATATCTTTGTAAAAATATTTCTCTTCTGTTTATTTCTAATTTTACTCTTGAAGTTATATGTCTCATATCTTCCTGAAACAGTTGTGACTGGTTTATCATCCAGTTTATGCCATACCGGTCTCCAGTTACTTGTGTTCTCGTGACATTCAATATAGAGATCCTTTCCCTAGTGACCTGATCTGACATCTGCTGTCCCCACTCCACTCTTCGTAATCTTTTTTTAATCATTTTCACATCTTCGGCGACAACATCGAACAACACTTCCAAGATCTTACCTACTGTGGGTAACACTGCTCTCTTAGCTATTGACTTTAGCCACTGTATCTCCCTTAAATATGAACCGATCTCCTTCCACCGAGATTTTAACAATTGGACTTCGGTCTCTACGGAAATCAATATCCCAGAATACTGTTCTATCCCCTATACTCGGTTCCATGATACTTCCATAATTTCCCATAGAGTCTCACGTCTATTATTAGAATCACTATCCATTTCGACCTGATTATCATTACTTCGCTGGATTAGTTACATATCGTACCTTTCCCGATCCTCTGCGCTTGCGCCGTCCACCACAGCTCAAATATAAAAATTGCTCTCCACAGTACCATATATGCACTGACACGGATATAGTTTCTTATTTTCTTCTCCATTTCCTAACTTTCTTAATGAGCAGTTTAAATGCTTAGAAAGGATATTTATAGGGTCAGTTTTAAGGCTTAAAATTTACTTTTAAACAATATAGTACATCACTACCTTATAACCTTCATTCTATTAAGTCTCTTAATTTTATCCATCTTTGGCGGAAGGCAACCTCGAGTCTGATACCTCACACCACCACCAACGGCACACATACACATGGGCCCTTTGTGTGCGCATGTTACCGATTATAGGGCAGTATATCAGCTCGAGTTCTTTCACTCGTCTCCTACTTCTATTCTACTCAAATATCTCTCTTAACTCCGTCCATATCTTTCACCAGTCCATTGATGGGACCGGCAACCGAATATTTTCTATGCCTGGCCCCTATTTTGCTCCCAGACCTTCTTTCGGAGTCTTAGCCGCCTTCCAGTAATCACATCTCCATTCTTTCCCTGGGAAACTGATTTATTTGCTGTACATTCTCTTTTAAGGTGGCCCAATTCCCACACCGCCAACATCTGCTCTTCCGGTAGCGGCCCGCGATGTGACCCGACTCACCACATGTCCAGCGCCTATGAGGTCTTGATTTAACAAGTGTCACCCTGCCTCCTACTTTTTCTTGTTTCTCTGAACCTTGCCACTGAGCGAGGTGTGGAGAACCATATGATTCACTTTTTTCAGTCCCAATCTCCGATTCGCAGCGTCCGTGTATCAGCTGGTCTGGTGACCAAACTGACCGCATTTCTGACAGTTCGGTCCTAAATCCTAGGGTTTTCCTCCCCATCGGGTCGGACAATCATTCACCCGATGTCCCCCATAATGGCAAATGAAGCAGACCAGTTCTAGTCGACCCGGAACGGGCTTGCTGAATCCATATCGGAGGTCCTACGCTTATCTTCCGAAAACTGCTTCTTTCTTCCAGTCCCCCTCCAGCTCTTTCTTACCACGGGGCCCACTCTGGGTTTTGATCCAAGTTTCCCTGATTACCGGTTTCTAACCCAGAGTTTTATGGAATCGCTCAACTTGGGCGTTACTCTGGGAGTGGTAGGGCGAATTAATCTTATTCACGTTCTCTCTCCCGTTGTCGGTAACCAACTGTTCAGGCGAACCATATCGTGGATATCTCTGTCATCAAATCACCCACCATTTGTGCTCTCTTGTCAAGCACAGGGTGGGCTTCAGGCCAAGTCGGGAGTCAATCCACAAAACACGATATATACATTGCTTCATTTGTGGTCGGCTAGAAGACAGATATATCCAGACTCAATTTCTGGAAGGGGTAACTTGGTATGTCAGTCTTTTGAATGGGTTTTAGTGTCTGGTTCTTACTCTGCATCTGGCACACCATACATTTATTCACCCAATTCACTACGTCCTGGATCAATCCCGGCCAATAATAATTCCTGACCATTAGATTTTATCAATTCCTACGTTCCCCACGCCCTCGTGACGCTGTTCGAATTTATCGCTTCTTAGATTCTTGGGTATTACAACCTTTAAACTTAATTATCTTCTCTAATTGTATATTTCGCAGACTTGTCTGTTTCCACCTCTAATTCTCTTTATTTCGCCGAAAAATTTGCCGGAGGAAAAGTCGATGCAGACATTATTAGACGTAAAATTTGAAACGCTGAAAACAAAATTTACAGTTAGGATTAGGGTGGATGTCTGTACTCTACATTTTGTATTTGTACACGTTCATGCAAATTTGTCAGTAATAGTGTTTCTTTCAGTCATCTTATGGAGACTATAACACTTTTTGCATTTCTTGTTTCTGACTATGAACCTTCTTTTCTGACAGAAAAATGTTACTCCTCCGGGAGACTTAATAATTTCGCACGGCGTGCTGTACTTCATCTTCGCTTTTAAAACAAAATTCTCTTCTCTTTGTAACGAATTAATTTCATTGAAACTTGTCGTCTGCTGACGGATGATTGCAACGGTTGTTTATTATAAACTGCCGGAAGTTGCCGACGCGACCTTCGGTCAGGTTCCCAATCAAAATATCTTAGGAGATTTTCTTTTTTTCTAATTCTTTTTTGTTTCTTTTTACTATTGAACTGCCATTTATCAGTGCCAAAAGTCATTTGAGAATAGAGATTAATGAAATAGGAGTTGAATGATGAAGAATACTACGGGAGTACTGAAAATGATGAAAAGATGGACGAAATTTGAACACATATCAGAAAAGTATTTATTGGCATTTGATTTGAAAACTACCATGTTGTAATACGCATGGAATCAACCTCGTGGTAATATATTACACAGATGGAAAGTTCTTGAAAAGAAGTCCTGGTTATGAAAAATGCACGGCGATGGGTGAGTTCTTATGTTCTCCTGAAAAAATATCACCAATATCGACGAATAGGAATCAAATATGGGGATACGTGTTGCCAGTAAATATTATTTATTTGTTTTTATATCTGTTGTCGGATTTTAGCGCTAAGTCAACTTTTGCTAGTAAGTCATTAGTATTGGTTATGCGTTTAAGAGACATGCATTTTTCTACTTTTTTCCTTTCCGTTGTTTCCATTTTGTTATTAGGGATGAGGAAGCCCCCATCCTTTTATTGTACGAACAAATATCAACAATAGCAAATGTAAATTGGGAAACCAATAGAATAAAAATATTGATGAGAAAACAATGAGTTGTGTCCAAACACCAATTAACACTAATTGAATAATCATAAAATAACATTAAAAAAACATCGATTACTCAATTACATTTATTAAAGCAAATGACAATACTGATTAGCGCGTAATTCCTGTTGCGTTATTCCACTTCCTGGTTTAAAATCTATATTCAGAAAAATCGGAGCGTTTTATAGCAAGTAGGAAGCGATTTATTTCCATACTACATTTGTAATACGTGATGCCTTCAACAAGTTTTCAGATTTTTTGTACATGCATTTAAAATTGTCGTTGACTCTTGAAAATTCAGTATGCTATTGCTATACATCTTATGAGATGACTGGACAATTTTTATGATGCCATGTTCAAATGAACAGCTACACCAGGAATTAGAATACACCCTACTAAAGCATGGTTGTTATAGCTGGTGAATTTTAAAAAAATGCAATTTGGACTTTAAGATATTTTAGAAGAACAATATGAAATAAAATTCTGTTTTAAACTTGGAAAAATGCCAAAGAAACGTATGGAATGTTTCAGACTGTTTTTGGACGATCTTGCACGAATCGAGCATCAGTTTTTGAGTGGTATGGGAGATTCAAGGAAGGCAAGGAGTCTGTGAGGGATGACAGGTGTAAGCGGAGTAAAGGGATTAGAACGCCAAAGTTGATTGGCCAAATAAAGAATTTCATAGATAAGGACCGTCGTGTGTCTATAGAGGCAATAAGTGCACAGTTTGATGCCAGTGTGAGAACTGTACACACAATCATTCGTGAGGAACTGAAAATGCGGAAGATTTGTTCGACGTTTGTCCCAAGGATGATCCATTCTTGTCACAGACTATTTGACCAAGATTGACATCAAGACAAAGTCCAGACCTTACTCTCTGACTTTTGATTATTTTCTAAATTCAAGGAAAACCTTCGATGATGTCGTTATGAGGCAATTGAAGAGATGAAAGAAGCTTTGACGAGGGTCATTGACATGATCACATAAGAAAAGTTTCATCGGGCCTTCCAAAGGTTGTAGGAAAAATACAACAATTGTATTGTAGCCAGAAGAGATTACTTTGAAGGCGACTAGAGTTTCCTGTGTGTACTATCAATAAAAGTGTCCATACGAAACAGTTTGGAACTTAGTTAAGATATCTCGTATATTGAATGTCGGATATTTTAACCAGTTTAAATTGTTATTTCTTCTGATTTCTTTGTTATGGAACTCGCTCTAGACAACGCGTGAAACCACTTAGTGTAAGGAGCTAACAAGAACGAAAGATGATTATCGCAAAGAAAACAGCTG
The DNA here is from genome assembly GCF_053919585.1 of Euprymna scolopes. NCBI lineage: Eukaryota > Metazoa > Mollusca > Cephalopoda > Sepiida > Sepiolidae > Euprymna > Euprymna scolopes. The sequence continues at coordinate 49,144,686 of NC_136488.1, forward strand.
CCTATCGACCTTAGTCTTAAAAAGACCAAGGTGACCAAGTAGGGGGAAACAAATAACATGAAAGAGTTCCACAAGCTTGCGGTTCTTGAAAAAAAAAGCTGCTTAAATAAAAAGCCGTATAATAAGGATGTATAAGAACAGAATTGATGGAGACCACTAGACCAACGAATCAAACGAGTGGAAACAAAAGAAGCAGATAATAGATCAGACAATTCTGAAGAACACATACCATAATAGTATTTATAGAAAAAAAATTGAGACTCGCTACATTACGTCTGCGAGAGAGAGGGGGGAGATAGGTTGCAGAGAAGATAGAATGAGGTAAATCAAATTCCATGCACCTTATCAAGAACTCTCAAACGGAGCAGAGATCCACCAACCCAAATATGACTGCAAAACTCCATACATGGTCTGATAGTAGATGTGTACAGATAGAGAATAGTCTGAGATGTGAAAAAGTATTTAGAACGATATAGAGAATATACTTTATGAGAATCAGAAAGGGCAATGGATCTAATTATGTACTCTAAGAAAGATTTTATAAGAAAGACCAAAAAGTTTCAGAATAGATTTTTCCTCAAGAGCAGAACCATCCACGAGAATCTCATGAAGTAAAGGAACACGACTACGATTCAAAGATATAAGCTGAACCTTCACGTGATTAAATGAAACAAGCCATTTCCATACCCCAGTCTATAACTGAATCCACGTCAATTTCTATAGCTGCATATTTCAATTGATCCGAGGGAGATGGGCGAAAAGAAACACCAGAATATAGAGTGGTATCATCAGCATAGATATTAATTTTCAGAACAATATTCTCTGATTAATATAGAGAAGAAACAGAGTTGGGCTTAGATAAAGCCTTGAGGAATACCAGCAGTGACAAGAATAGAGAATGAAGAGACGCCATCCAGTGTTACTCGCATAAGTCGATCAAAAAGAAAAACAAATTAAGCATGTAATATACTGGGTGGATTCAACGATACTTAAAAGATTACACTTTTAAGGGAGGTTGAAAGTTACGGAAAGTTGATGCGCGGGGTCAGACTCAGGATCACTGATGAATCTGCTTCTGCAGGATGTGAAAACGCAGCGTGAGAAAATGTAGTTAAGTTGGATTTCATGGCAATTGGAGTGAACTTAGAATAACTAAAGAGAACACAAATGATCAAATCAGGTGTATTACATGACGTCTCAACTGAAGCTAATGAAACTACCAGCCAGATAACTTTTTTCTACCTTGTTTGATAATACGCGGATGAAATCTTTTCCAACAAACTCTTATTATCCTGTTTGAAATCTATTCAAGATAACTATTTTATAGACGGCCTACTTTATTTCAGGAATTATCTGACGACAAATAAAGAAATGGTTATATCTTTTATAAAGCCATTCTAATTTTTTTCTTTCTTGTCGACAGCCTGAAACACTAACTGTACCTATCTAGCCTTCCCATGGATGAAACAATGCCCTTTTATTATTATTTGTTTACGGATTTTAGAACTTATATAATAAAAAGACATTTTAGTTTTAAGGTAGATAATTTCTATTATATTCTTCAGTTTAAAATATAGATTATTGCCCTTCATGTTATTTGAGTTCTGTTATTGATTGAAGACGGTGTTTATGAATGATGTGCCATGTAACCATTTGCAATATCTAAATTTAAAAGTTATCAGATGAAGTCTATTCTTTCTCACAGCAAATTTCCGGATTTACAGTGCTGAATCAAAGAAAACAATCGTTACCTTCGAATCGAGGAAACATAACTTACAAGGCAAAAAATGTTCGGCTAACAACAACCTGTGTTTCTCTGTCTGTCTGTCTGTCTGTCTCTCTCTCTCTCTCTCTCTCTCTTCTCTCTCTCTCTCTCTCTCTCTCTCCGTCGCTCTTCAGAAGTATGAAATAAGATCTTAAATCTATATAAAATATATTAGTGTAGAGGTAGGGGAGGCAACTCATGTGTATTGTAATTGGAGGGAACTACCAAGGCTCATGGATACTATAATATGAGTAACAATGCTATCGCTAAAAAATAACAACCATATATATTAGGACTGAAACCTATTAAAGTTTATATTTTATTGATGGCGTAAGTTTATTTTAAGGTGATTATCTAAAATATTTATATGACCAATCATTTTTCTAGTGGTATAAAGCCAAGGGGAATTGAACCAGCTACCTCTGCAGGAAGAAATTTCATAGGAATATTAAGCGGTCTCCAGTCGTATGTATATCCCGATCAGGGAAGATGGCGATGTAAGGCTTTTGTGGTTCTTGCAGAGAGGTGTCGATGTCCTCCTACATATAGCGCCTGACATTCCCAACTGGTCATCCATCTCATGTTGACTAGGCTCAAAGTTGCTTAACTTTGATGAACTAACACGAATCGGCGTATCAAGGTGATTATACTGTATATTCACTAGTCGTTTAGGACGGACTAAGTTATTTTATAAATAAGTTTTAGCGAAATACGTCATTATATCGCCAATAACCGCTTACGACAGTAATGAAAACTAGCTATTTTCTTCGACGATGGTATTTTTAAATGTTTAAAATCAGGAAGTACGCGCGGCGCACACGTGAAGTGAATTAGTGAAGCTTTTTCTCCTCAATTTAAATTGATATTCATAAGTTTAGAAAGTTGAACGTAGATTTTTTTTATATATATAATAAGCAAACATTTCTTTGTTTAAAATCAACTAAGTTTCGGCGATATGACACTATCATCAGGAATAGAATCAGTTTGTGTTTTTTCTTTTTCCTTTTTTTTTCCTCGCGGTATGAGGGGAAAGATCACTGATTAAAATGTCTCCTCACACTTTGTCGTAAACAAATTAAAAGATTAATTAAAACTACTTAAGCATTGTCTTTTTAATTGTAAACATTTTTTTTAGGAAAATTGGATTCTTTTACAACAAAACCCTAGCTAAAACGCCTTTTAATTATAATACAAAACTTTAAAACTTCTTGTCCGTAATATTGTTCTCTGTTTCACCAAAATTAAATGATTTGCTTTCTCATTCAATTGCTGTCATCTAATTATTGCTAAAATCTCTTCCTATTCGATTAATCAAATCTTGTCGTCGTGATCAGAAATTATCATTAATCTTTATTTATTGTGTATAGATACTATGGCATATGACCAAAAGTATTGAGAGGAAAGAAAGTATAATGGTTGTTCTAATCTACAGAACCTTTGTTAGACTCTTTCACTAACTTATGCATGCTTACAATTTCTATTCACCATTAACTAATATCCCACTCACACTTATCACACACCGAAATAATACCGCAATTACTCTTAGAAAAATGGAATATAATTTCATTTGCTTTAATCAGTTGAGATTTGCTCGCTATACGCAATAGGTCGACAAAATATACTTCCTCCTTGTTAACTGTTAAATAAATTATATATATTTCTCTAAAAATGCATTTATCGCTGTTTTCATACAAGTATTCGATTTCAGCATGCCATTAATGCGGACGATGGGAAAATGCCTGCAACAACCACACATAATGCAACCTATGCCAGCCAGTTACAGCCGACGACGGATCGACCCGTTTTCGTTGATGTTTCCAGCATGTGTCTATCGTTTAGATATCGTTGGTTATCGTTTATTCCCCGTGGAGCTGGTTGCGTTCCCAAGACGTTCCTCAGCCAAGTGACTCTCCTGGGGAGGCGATAGTACCACAGTTGGAGTTTGTTTATTTTTTATTTCATTTTCACCACTTTTGCTATAGAACTAACGTGTGATTAATTGTAAATCTGAACGAACATGCATGAGAATGTGTGAAGAAATTGCGCGAAAGCGTTTCGCATAACTTGGAGTTTATGTGTGCGATACGCACGCGTGTTTTGGGCAAGGTGATGAAGAAAAGAGTGTTTTCTTTTTTATACCCCAAGTCTGAAAGTCTCGATCCCAGCGTCGTCTAGCTTGGCGTAAAGCGGGACCACTCGGTCTGAAATGTCCTCCGGTATAAGTATGTATACATAGTGTATAGAAAGGGTACGTAATGCAACTCTGTATTGGATTAAACTATTTAAAATATTCCCGATGACGATGACATAGTTCATATTTACAATTGTGATTCATCATGAAGAAGGAATAAAAGAAACAAAACAAAAAATATAACAAAATAAAATCAGAAGCAAGTTTAGCAAATCCGTACTAATCATTTCTATGGAAAGAACGTCCACTGTTTTCAAGTTATGTGACTGAAAACAAATAGGTTGTTATTAGCTGAACGCACCAAGCTTTCTAAATTATGTCGCCTCGTAAAATTTGGTGTTTTTTTTTTTTTCCTCCAGTTTTGTTCTCGTTTTGTTTTCGTTTTTCCGGGCAAGAATTTATGCTGATTAAGACGCAAAATTTCGTTGAAGTTTATCGCCTGCCATTTTCGTTTCGCAAACACCAATTTGTGTTTTGTTCATACAGATTAGAAACTTTACAGTGGAATTGCTCCCTCTCTACCTTCAAGAATGACAAACATTTTCTCCTCCGACTTTTCAGCTAATTCGTTTGTTTTAGTGTTGCCGATTGAAAATATTCACCGCCACCTTTTAGACACTGTCACGTTTCCTTTTTCACGACCTAAAACAAGAACCATATGCACACACATACGCACCCACACACACACGCACACCCCCCCACACACACATACACACACCCACACACATACACGCACACATACACCCGCGTATATACAGGTTGAGTCACGGAAAACGGATATTTTAAGAAAAGTAATTTAAAATCAATAACTAACTAAAACAAAATTTAACGTAAAAATTAAACAAATAACAACAAACTAAACAAAATCTTAAGCAGGTTTAAAGAATATCGTTCATCACTCTCTATCCCTTACTCAAAGAGAGCATAGAGCGTTATAAAAACATCCGTTTCCCGTGACTGACCCGGTATATAGTATTATATCAATATATATATATATCTTCTATAATATAAAGCTGAATGTGTGTGTGTGTGTGTGTGTGTGTGTGTGTGTGTGTGTGTGTGTGTGTGTGTGTGTGTGGTCACGAATAGGCTCCTATATTATTGACTATTTTTAAAAAAACTGATTGCATATAATGATAGAAGATGTATCGAGACACAGGAATGGGTATGTTTGATCTGGCAGAACGGTGGTTCATTAAAATTGTGGGGTCTGCGTTCGCGCATGGTCCACAAAGTATGGAAATAAAAAATTTAAAAATTTAAAAAAAAAAACGTTTACAAGTGTTTTTGATATAGATGTACATAAGAATACTTTGATAAGTATGTTTTAACTTAAATCGGGATGGTATAATGAAATTGTGGGGTCTGCGTTCGCGCCTAGCCTCCATGGAATGGAAATAGGCACAAGCTTTAATAAAGACTCTTCATATCTATCTGCGTAAGTATACTTTGATAATTATGTTTCAGTTTGAAGAAATATGGTATAATAAAATTATGGGGTGTTCGTTTGCGCCTGACCTCCATAGAATGGAAATATGTCACAAAGTTTAACAAGGTTTTTTTAATATAGATCCACAGAATATTGTGATAAGTGTTTTAGTGTGAACAGGTATGGTATAATAAATTATGGGGTTTATCTATTTTATTTTTACTTTCATCGTATTTTGCTTTGGTTTTGATGCACCCAAATTCGAAGCTATCTCTTTACAACCCTTCCTTTTCATAACCTATCATACTTTCATAAATCAGATTCCATTTTCTGTAGGCTGTTTTTGAACCCAGTCAACGACGGGTCTTTTTGCTAGTGTGTATATATATATATATATATATATATATATATATATATATATATATATATATATATATATATATATATATATATATATATATCCGTAAAGTATCGCATTTCCATGGCGGGTGCTCGATATTCGCAGCAAATACTCGTCTATGTACAACTGTAAATATTTCCTTACTATATATCTGTACCTAAAACTAAACGAAAATTCCATAAGTAAAGGTTTTTAGAACTGTTCGTCTGTGGAATACCATACCGTGGGGCTACTTTCCAGCTGACTATAACATTGTCGTTTTCAAGTCTAATACAAACAAGTACTTGTTGAGCTGTCATTTGAAATAATTAAACTCTACTCAAGTTCTATGATTACCAATCATTGTGGTGTTGTCTCACCATCTACACGACATTCGTTAACCCTTAACCTTGAGTGGCCTTTGGACCTTGATCCCCCCTATTAAAAAAATGTCACACTGAAACGTTTGTTTTTATATCATGAACAAAAATTCGCCAGATCAAAAATTAATATTCTTTCATTACTTTTATGGGCATTTTGTTTCTTTACATTCATCTTCCAAGAAAAGCTATTTGTTATTATTGTATATGAATAACCACTCACACCAATCTCTTCCTAATTCGTTCAGTCAATAAAGTTTAATTGATTTTCACTAATACTTTGAATTTCAATTCACAAGTAAGTTAACTAGGTATTGTGTGCATTATATACGGTCGTTATTTTTCAAGTTCATGTCTGGTCAAAAAATATTATAGCGATGTTCACCTAGTCATCATCAATTTTAGCAATTTGTCAAAATAACAGCGAAAAGTATTTTCAGTGGGTTAATCGCTCGTAATGCTCATGGTCAAATAAAAATATGAAAAAATAAAGTAGCAACATTACTCATCATGATAGAAGCATTTTCTAAGGTGTTTATAAATTGGCAATTGTATTTTAGAGTTACTGAGATTTATTTTCAAGCAACGAGAGAATTGTTATTCGAAATTTTCTTTTGATGATTTGATTTCTTTTTTAAATTATTAGGACTATTATACTCATCTTGTTAGTTATACTTACCACATTCGGACTTATTGATCCTTCGACTTTCTTTAGGCCTATCTTTTTCGAACTTGAGAAGTTTATCGTCGAACTTAGTTAAAAGCGTTTGTTAACAATTAACTAAAAGAAACAGATTTCTTGGTGCTGAGTTTTCAGTACTTATTAAAGGTGCTAATAACTAGCAATCGGTATCGGAATCGGGAATCTGAAAAAATTTAGTCTAATTTTCGATTCCAAAGACGATTCTATTATTTATTTATTTATTTATTTATTTATTTATTTTGTGCTTGTTTGTTAAAACTTCATTTTCTACTGCTGGCACCGGTAAAAGTGCACAGGCTAAAAATGGTATGAAAAGATAAATAGAAAAAAAAAATGGCATAAGTGAAAAATATAAAAAAAAATCTCACAATGAATTTATAAAAATGTTGGATACAATAGATAAGGGGGAAAATTATGGTGTTTGTCAAATTAAAACTTACACCATATCTAACCATACCTTATCTTACACCATCTTTAAACATAGATTAGGATTCTCTGCTAAATCTCCTTACACTTTCCTGCAGAAGAGATTCTATTTCTTAAAGCTAATTTTTTAAATCGAAATATGAATTTGTAACTGTATTGGAATCGGAAATTTAGAACAGAATTGGTAATTGTGTCGGAATCTAGAAAAATATTAGAATCGTCCCACCGCTACTATGAATACCATAAATTAACCTTTCTATCTAGTCATGGTTGACAGAATGAGAACAATCTGCCCTGTAGATTAAATAAAGGATTAAGTCACAAATTCCATACAATCGTCTGAGCTCAACATAAGTATTCGCAATTCGATTAAAAAATGCTGAAATTTGAAAAGATGAATTCAAAGAACGTCGGTTTCATCAGTCGGAATATCGTAAACTCGGACTATTAATCTCATTCAAAACGAGAATAGTAGTCCGAGTAATTCAAATAATGCGAATAAGATAATTGATGAAAGAAATATATTCACAAAATATACAATTTGAAATAAAATCTACTGATATGAATATTTTTTCTGAAGCAGATTTTTTTAATTTTATCGAAAAGTAAATCCGAATGATTTCGCTGAAGTTGAGCTGATTACGATTTGGAAAAGTTGCAAAAAAATTAAAAAAAAAAAACAAAGAACAAAAACGTCATGTAAAAAAGAACAAAGAACAAAAACGTCATGTAAAAAAGGGCATATTTACGCGTAACTGACTTCAGTTGGTGTGCGCGTGTCAGTAAAGGTGAACGAAGAGAAGTATTTGGCCGAAATCCAAAATGCTGCACTTGCCAGAAAGATTGGCGCATTTCCCAACTTGAGAAAAAAAAACTTGATCCGAACTTTGATGGATTTCTCATGGTTTCTTACATTTCTCTCTTGGTTATTTTATTTATTTATTTATTTATTTTGTTCGTCAGATAAAAGAAACAACAGCATGAAAAGATCAATCTTTGCGAGGTCCTAAATGAGTCTTAATAGAACGAAAAGCACCAGTAAAAGAGCAAAATGGTTATAGTCAAAATTGAAGAGTTAGTAACAATTAAGAAGAAAGAAGTGTGAGTGCACAGTGAACGAGGCATAAAAAATTCAGCATTTCCCTCGCCCCATTTAGCCCCAAAAGTCCCCAGAAGACGTCAAATCTTAGTGAAAATGAACAAACGGGGCAGTTTTAGGCCTTGAGACAAGTAAATTTGAGTTCTGCGCTATGCAAAAAAGAAGTCCATCATTTGCCTCCCCCTGATTTAGCCCCCAAAGTCCCCAAGGCCTTAACATATTTAAATTTGAGTTCAACACCATGCAAAACTGTTAAATAGATATATACAAAAAATTTGCAAAACTGTTAAATAGATATATACAAAAAATTTGAGACAAATATGGTAAAATAGTCCCAAAAATGGAGTGTTTTTATTAGCGCTAAAAGAGCCTCTGGGGCACACCCAAGAATAATCGCGAAGTTTAGACAAACAAAATTATATAGAAATCAGTTAGTTACAACTTTTCAGAAAGTTTTATAAAAATCTAAGGCATCAATTTTTTTTGATAAGCACAAAGTGTCAGTTTTGGCCATTTTAACCTAAAAAGCACCCCTAGGGGTGGGGGGGCAACCGGAGTTTTCCCGGAAAATCTGTTCTGTTACTTTTTTACTAATATGTTTAATGTTTGTGCAAAATTTCAAAATTTCAAAGAATTCTAAGGCGTAGTTATTGAGAAAAGCACGGACAGACGAACGGACGAACGGACGAATGGACAAGAGTGAATTTACAGGTCCACCTTCCTTTTGTCGGGGGACCAACAAAAAAAGGGTAAAGCATTAGTAAAGGTATTTGGATTATTTTTATCTTTCAATAAACTCTTATTGGCGAATATTAAAATGTTTCTACAAATATTAGAGTAAAGGTAAACGATCAGAATTCAGGAATTGTTTCCGCCTGATTTGCAAGTTGAACCTAATGAGAAATCAAGTCAGTTTGGAACTTGTACTTGTCATAAGTTGTACATGTCGATGTCAGGAGAATCGAGTGCACGAGAAATCTGGAACCTGGAAGAGGGGTGAGTTATTGACAATAAAATTCCATTCTCCGAGGTAGGACGATGTGAACAGGGTCCCTTACTGAGGCAAGTAGAAATCATATGGAAAACGCCAAGTGTCCTTGCATGTATAAAGCGTGACGGAACTCGAATTTAGTAGAGAGAGGAGGAGTTGAGATTTAGATGAAAAGTTAGAACTGACGTTAAGATTTACTTCAGTTGAAAGAACTGATGTTTGCCCTTTTCGGATATATTGCCCTCTAAAACTCGAAAGAGAAAACTTTTCCCCATTAATGGTCTTTTAACTGGGGAGTTGTAAAGTCGAAGTGGACTCTCTAAGCTATATTCAGAACCAAAGACAATTGCTCGATCCGCCCAAGTTACTAAAGAACTTTAGTTCCTGTAAATACCATTTTCTAAGAGTATATTCTAATCTTCAAAAAAAATCGAGGATTCGTATTATTTGGATTCTTCAGACTACTGTTCTCATCTTGTGTGTGATGTAACCTCCGACCTTCTTCAGGTGTATCTTGTCGAACTCGGGAATGTTTCTGTCGAATTCGGACATTTGAATGCAAGGACCCGTGGCGCAGTGGTTATAGTACTTGGAAAAATCAATTGTAAAAAGTGATATTCTCCTAAAAGTTGAAGGTTTGATCCTCAGTATGGGCGACCGCAAAATACAATTGCGAATTACTTGGGACCTCTATCCAGTCATGGCTGATGGAACAAGAGCGTGCTACCCCCGTGAAATAAATAAAGGGTTCCACTCGAAATTCTGTCCAAATTTCCGGGTTCGACAGAGACATTCCCGAGTTCGACAAGATACACCTGAAAAAGGTCGGAGATTACATCAACCAAAACGTTGTGAAAATCACACTCAAGATGAGAACAGTAGTCTGATAAATCCAAATAATACGAATAAGCAATCCTCATCTAAAAAATTCAGAAACGCCAAAATCGAGGATATTATTGCAGTGTTAATACCCTGAATGCCTGTTTGATTTATCTTTTCTTTATTTTCTTTTTTCGCATGTATTATTCTTCCCTTTATTGGCGTCGTCTGGCTACAAATAAAAAGACCAAACGTGTGTCGGGGGGAGGGCCACTGTCCAATCAACGAAAACTTTTCTTCTTCATCAGATTTCCTCAGGAGGTGGACTTCATCAATTCTGGCGTCCCGTGAACGAGCGACATTACAGCAACCAACAGCGGATGTATTAGCCCGGGATATGAGCGTATGTATGAGCGTGAGAGTGGCATTGTAACGGAGCGCTGATGCGCATATGCAAATGCTGAGCCATGTGCGAAGTGATGTCACGGTAGGGAAAAAGGAAAAGACTATTTAAAAAAAAAACGTGTGCACAGATAGACGACGTTCGAGATGGCATAAGTCAGAGAGAAGGCGCACGATCGCGTTTTTTGTTTGGAAAAGTACGCAGAAATAAATGTCGTCATTACAATGGGAAAAAATGAGTCGAGTTATTACTTGTCGTATGTTCCTGCGATGTACTCTGCTACAACGTTGGGCTCCGAGTCTCTACATGTCAACGCGTGTGTAAATGTGTACTACGTTACAGCATTAACTGGTTTCTCGCAAGAGTGAAGTCGGTCACAAAACCATGGAAGGTTCAACATCAGATATTTAAAGGCCTTTCAGCTTTTCAGTCACTCAAATCTTGAGAATATTTTAACAATTCAAAGCAAATGGGAGTCTTGCTAAAAAAAAGGAGACAACGTGTAGCAGTAGTAGTACTAAATATTTAGAGAGAAAATAGGGACTCCTTCTCTATAGATGTTGCGATTGTGATGGTGTTGCTCGTAGGATATAATGTAGTATTTTAATATAACGATTAAATATGTGTAAAATGGTGTTAGAAAGCTATATACGAAGTGGCTATTAGTCTAGATGAATTGAATGCGTATGTAGCATCGGTTGTGGCAAAGCTACGTTACTTTGGTTCAGAGGGGAATTTCTGCAGCCATTTTTATTATATATGGAGATTATTATTCAGAGATTACTAACTGAGAACAATTGATGGTGTTCCATGGAGTCTGGATGATAAAAAGTCTCCACAGATTTCCAGTACCCTCCATCTCTTTTCATAATCTTTGCAAATGACTTCGCGTTACGCAACAACCGCTTGCCATTGACTTTTCGCTGGCAACGATCATTAGTTTTCACTGAAATTTTGGTGGCAATGAGCCGCCCCAATGTCCCAGTCCTCTTCACACTCATCTAGTGGAGGTCTGCTTAGTGTTTTCCCTTCTCGGTATCCTACTTGATCTTTCACAACTATTTGTTGTGGTACCAGTCGACACTATTTTATAGTTATGTTGCTTCCATGCGGTGGACCTTTCTCTTTTTTGTTTTTGTTTTTGTTTTACTTGTGTTGCAGTTTTCATATGACCGGTTAGCGTTTGTATTATTATTATTATTATTATTATTATTATTATTATTATTATTGTTGTTGTTGTTGTTGTTGTTTATTATGTTGCTGTTGTTGTTGTTATTGTTGCTGTTATTGTGCAAATAGCGTAAAATGACATTGTAGTCATTCATATCCAGTCTACCTAAATATTTAACAATTAAAATCATAAAACAGGTGTTTTGTTTGTAAACAATGCTAATGCTCTAATCAACTGCTTTTTGTTGCTGCTAATGTTCTTTTACTCCATTATTTCGATAGATAGATAGATAGATAGATAGATAGATAAAAAAATATAGTCTCTCACTCTTAGATTTGGTCTAAGAAAGAGTCTCAAATCTAATAGGTCCCATGCTACTACGTTCCAACGTGTGACCCATCACTGCAATGTTGCATCTGTGTGTGTGTTTTACAAGTACTTTAATGGAATGTACTCTGATGAACTCAACGTACATACTCTCGATTATCCCGACAAGCAGCAAAATCCCACCCTTCACTGCTGAGGAACCTAGATGCCAGAAATCCTTCTACTCTAATAGCTTCTTCCCTCGGACTACTAGACTTTCGAATTCATTCGTTGTTTTCTGTTACTTTGACTATACTAATCTGCAGAAGTTTAAATGTGATGTGAACAAACATCTCGTTTCTCAACTCCTCACAGTACTCCGGTAGACATGATCCCAATTAGCAGACTCTTACGTCCATGTAGCAATATGCTTTATTTGATGTGAAAAAAAAAGGAAAAGAAAAGATGATAGATACTAAAACAGGCACGTAATATTACATTAGAGATTATTTAACTCCGGCTGATATCGAATCGGAAGTCTGCCAATTTAATTCGGAACTCATTTCTGTCACTGCCACCCACCACAGCCTACACGCTAAAGTGCTCGCCTCGAACAAATGGTCAATATATGTACACATAAGTTCTGCTAAGAACGGGTGCATGAAAATATTATTGCAGTAGTACCCGCATCTGTCTAAAAGAAAATCCAATTCTATATCCACCGGGGAAGGCATAAAACTAAACAGTCAGCAAATGTCGGCCAACGAAACAGCTTAATCGACGTTTTGTCGGGGCTGTTGCTAAGCAAACACGATCGTCGACGAAATAAATAAACATACATTTTTAAAAAGAAAGGAAAGGAGCAGTTGAGGAGGAAACAAAATTAGTCCCTTTCAAGAAGGAATAATAAATAATTAGATCTATTAATTGAACGCCATAATTTAACAATAAACAAATCTTTGTTCATTCGGAAGGGAATTGAGAAACATGTCTAAATATAATTCTGAAATTTTCGCAATGGCTGAAAATGGTCCGCGTGAAGTTTAACATTTCCACTTCATTTCACTTATATTTATATAAAGATCCTAGAATGCAAAGTGTAACTTGAATTCACGAAAAAAAAAATCAACATTAATCTAATATTGCCTCAGCTTTTATATAAAAAAATAACTTTCATGAATATTATAATTACGCAAAATTACTTTCAGAAATTTATCTGACTTTATAAGATGGAGCATTCATTTACATTATATGCAAATGTGATTTGTTTATAAGGACTACTCGGAGGTAGCGGTGATTTAGTGGTTAACGACACGGACATACGACCTGGGTGTTCCAAGTATCCAGTTCGTTCCACAAAAATTACTTTCCCTTAGGGTATTGGCAACCTTCTCGTGGTCCCTCCTGTAAGTCCCCGGTGTCTTTCTAGAAAGAATTCTGACTAGAAAAATATCGGGGACACCAATGCCAACAATAGCATCTTTTGATTCATACGATATGATGATGATAATGATGATAAGGACTACTTACAAAAATGTTTTTGATTGAATAATTGGTGAAACTGATTACCTCCCTTTACTCTAGATTTTCACAGTATACTGAAAACTGAGATATCAGTGTTGATGATAAACATCAGACAGTGGGCATAATATTTAAAAACAAAAAAAAAACTTTAATCTTTATTATTAACTATAAATTTCACGGGCTATTGCGAATGTTACTCAAATTTAGTTAATTATCCTTTTGTTTCCAAAAATTGGCACTAATGGCTTAAGATCATTAATATTTGGTGAATTACGTCATTACTGAAATAAACAATTTCTTCTTTGTTTCTTATATAGAAACAAACACATTTCTATCTGGAGCCGTCCGTATAAATATCAGTATTGGTCCTAACAACCATTCTATCTCATTCACCCTCATCCTCGAGTGACATCTGGCTTCGATAAATATTGACCCCTTTTAGTAAAACTTTCTCCCTATTTAATTTATGTTCATTGTTAAGCATTAACTGTGACATACTTTTAGATACGTCCACGCGTTTGTGTCACAGTCTTTGTCGGCTCCTCAGTCGGTTGGCCTTTCATTTTTATCACTAAACGCGCTGATTAAATGGACCCATCTTAAGAATATTCCGTCTTGTTTATTTTCATATTTACTCATGTAAAAAATCTGACTTTTCCCAATTATAAAATGAATTGTTCCCAAACCGCATTAGATCATACGATTACAATACAATTCTAAATAAATACGTTTCAAAAAGTGACATTTGTTTTCTTGATCTGAGGTCTATTTATGCGATGATAATTTTTACAGTAAAAAGAGAGAAAATTGTTTTCAGAAGAATTAACTTGCTAAAATTTTAGACAAACAAATATAAAAGAAACCGAGATATATTCGTTTTATGTATATAAACAATATTTCGTAGACAATGCAAATTATTTTTATGGGCGAAGAAAGGGTCATTTTTTTCTTAATCGCATTGATCTTGATAGACAGTAATTATTTCAAAAGAACTATTATTATTAACAGTACATTATACAGACAAACATAGAAAGTACAGTGAAATTTCCACGGGATCCCGCTAAAATTAATTAATTAAATAAAGATTATTCGCTTGTCGACAGATTTAATGTTACTCCAATTGAAGTGGGTACTTTCGGGATTATTGAACGTCGTTTGATTGCGTTCCATCGGGCATTTAGCAAGATCGCAATCTAAAAGTGTACATGTTGTTGCAATATTTTTAATATAAAGAGGAGGGTATGATCACCGAAAGTTGGAAAGTTCTTCTTATAGGCATTGGCGCTATAAACTGACGAATCAAATGGAGCCACGTTCTGTTAGCAACCAATCAAAAACTAGAATTGCTCCATAAAAATATCGAATCTTTAGCATTCCAGCACATAATTTATTTTGTGTGTGTGTGTGTGTGTGTGTGTCAACACTCGAAGGATCATTTGCTCTTTGCCTGCAACATTATAAAGTCCAGGACCTGTACAAAACATCTACCCACTGAAAATTCTTTATCTCCAGGACTTGTACAGATTAACTACCCATCGGAGACTCTTCGGAAATTAAACAAGGTTATGGGTCCAGGACTTCCATTTCCTTATATATATATATATATATATATATATATATATATATATATATATATATATATATATATATATATATATATCTTTATTCGATTGGCAAAATTTTAGAATAATTATAAAGAAGTGAACCATCGCGTAAATTCAATCGACTAAAATAAGACGGAAAACGGGATGAGGAAAAGGAAAAAAAAATGGGGCAAGTTACATGTAATATATATATATATGATTTTCAGAATGTGAAAGATTATATTATATAAAATAAATTCCACAGCCAAACAACGTCGCAGCCCACAAGAGCCATGACAGTCAAATAAACCGGAAATCCAAGACTCTAGTTTCGCCCTCATTTGGGCTCATCAGTTAGACACATCCGAACTCAGGATTCGAAACCCGAGCCTCTTGTATGCGAGGCAAGCAGTCTACCAACTGAGCAAACGCCCCGCACACAAGAATTTCTATTAACCAACACACATCAAGCAAACCGCGCCGAAATCTGACTGTAAAATGAACCTACTTCGTCTCGGCAAGGGACGGTTATCCAACCAGCTAAAAACCCCGAGTCGATGTCTCACAAGTAGGAGTTAAACTCGAAAGGACGATGCCATTCAGCAATGCTAACCAAATTTTCAGAATGTGAGAGATTATATATAATAAACTCCACAGCCAAACAACGCCGCAACCACAAGAGCCATGAGGGCGAAACACGAGTCTTGGACTTCCGGTTCGTTGACTGTCATGGCTCTTGTGGGCTGCGACGTTGTTTGGCTGTGGAATTTATTATATACATATATTTACATACATATATATATATATATATATATATATATATATATATATATATATATATATATATAGTCGAAATAAGACACTGCTTAGAAATCAGATGAAAGATCCTGATAGATATTACTTGAAGTAATACTTTCAGGGCGATCCTAACCAAAAAGGAGAAGCTCAATATTTAAGCATAGAGCAATATATAAGTTTAGTGGTTATATTTAAATTCTGAAAAACAACATATAGACACATATATTCGAATTAAGAATTTATTGTCTGACAAAAGGAATATATAGTTGATTCCCTTAATCCATGGATTTCCAATAAACTTAATGCAACTTCGGGCCACAGGGTGTATATGTTCTTATATCTGCGCTTATGTTTAGGTTTGACAGCTGGATATACAGTTTTATTATTATATAAATAGTTACATTCAACCACGTTTGTACAACCTCACATCCAGCCCCGAAGTTGCATCAAGTTCCCCCATTATAAAAATAGCTAATTAACCACAGTATATAAAGCATTCACTAAAACATCGATTCCAACCCAACGAACAGCAAAGCCAACTCATCCATAGATCGCCTCCAAACAGAAATATATACATTTTAAATAAATTTAATTAAACCAGATAACAATACGGCAACCCGCGTACTGAACAAACTGCATCTCAGTTAATCAAGTTACTTTTAAATATACCCTCAAAATTAAAAACACCCAAACTTAAACTCACTTAAATAAGTAATCCTCCAAGCATTCCAAAACTTCAGACCATGACTCGTCCCCTTCTCCACCTCACCTAGTCACCCATCCGCTCAGCAAAAACAGCACGTCAACCCCATCACATACACAATCCCATTTAAAATTACAAGAATATCCATTTCCCATTTGAACTTAAAATTAAGAGGTCAACACTGAACACTAAAATACAACTCCCCTCCCCGAAGAAATTCCATAAAGCACCTGCCTGCTCGCCCAATCTTAACCCTCCCCCTTCTCTCTTTACCCTCTCTACTTCACCCCACCCTCCTTTTTCCCTCATCTAAAAGACTTCCCTCACCCACTATCAACAAGAAAGCTGACCAACACTTTACCGGGATTCTCACCAGAAGCTAGTCGTCCAACGCATCGTTCTGAATATCATCTCCCGGATTATTCTGCTACCCATACCATTGATTTCGAGGTTTATTGCATATATAATTCAATGCTCAAATTCTATTACTCACGGGGATATATACAACGGAATGGTATATCCATTCAACATCTGATACACTGTGTCAACACCGAAAATGATTTTGGACTACATCTACCAAAACACACTCAACGCACCAACGAATACGGCTGCCCCGTATACCTTTCGGAAAATTAATAAGGAGCAACCACGCTTTTTTGTTATATGGGACTACTGCCTTCTCCCCTGGACCAATATTCTGCCTACCTGGATTTATAACTCCGGGGGACATTGTACTCCTTCCGATAATTGACTACCCAGGTTTATCAAATTCCCTTTTCCTATAATTATTTCCATATAATTATCATTCACCACAAAAAAAAACTATTTTCAATATTTGTGCTGAAAAGCAAAATAAGTGTCTATTCACAGATGAACATTTTGCTAACCGCATTTCATTTCCTCTGATGATATGAGCGATTATTGAAAATCCATAGATTAAGAAAATCAACATAACCCCGTCTATATATTCCTTCTGTCAAACAATAAATTCTTAATTCGAATATATGTGGCTATATGTTTTTTTTCAGAATTTAAATATAACCACCAAACTTATATATATATATATATATATATATATATATATATATATATATATATATATATTTGGGTAGTCAGGTTTTTTTTGTTTTGTTTTTTTCTTAACCTCCTCTCCGCTCGTATTCCATATCACTACCAAATATTCTAAAAAATAATAATTTTCAGACTTATGACCCTTGAAAATGTTTGTCTGAACGAAAAGCGCTTTGGGTATATTTTAACGATCGTTTTTTAATCGACTTATTTATTTTATTTAATTGTACATATAACTTGCCCCGTTATATATATATATTTTTTTTTCTTTTCCTCACCCCGGTTTCCATTTTTTAGTTGATTGAATTTACGATATGGTTCACTTTTTTATAATTATTCTAAAATTTTGCCAATCGAATAAAGTTATATATATATATATAAATATATATATATATATATATTATATATATAAGCGTGTGTGTGTGTGTGTGTATGTGCGTGGAAACGTGTTCTTTCGACATTTGAAAATAAAACCGTAGACGAACAACACGCGAGAACTTTACTAACTTTTCTCCAATTTACCATCATATTGAGAAAAAAAGAAAAGAATTTATAAAATTCTGAGGTTGGCGTCTATCGCCGAAATATTAATTTTTAACAAATAAATATTTGTTTATTGTCCTAACATTGCGTTGTAATTTGGTTTATAAACGTATTTCATACGTATTTTATTTTAAAATTTAAATAACGCTTATAACGCGGAAAACACATCACTGACTCTCACACACACACACGCACACACACACACACACACACACACACATATATATATATATATTGTCTGTGTGTGTACATTTTCCTCCAAAACTAAATTGTCAATTTTTAGTCTACAGACTCGAGATTTTATATAAGGGGTATTGATATTTGGTAAAATCTTTTTAATCGATTTTCGGCCAGAAATTTGGCTGTTAAGGGGTCAAAGTGCAAAAGATTTGATCTTTGTGGTTTCTGACAAACTATTCAACCAGTTTTGGATCTGAACATTTGAATTTTTTCATAAAGAGTATTCAGACATGCAGCAAGTTTTAATCAGTTTTGGGGCGAAAATTTGGCTGCCAAGAGGTCAAAGTTGAAAGAGTTGACCTTTGCAGACTCTATCAAACTCCTCCGCCAATTTTGGGTCTAAATACTTGAAAATTTAGATGTAGGTTACCTGGACATGAGTCAAACTACTTTATATATATATATATATATATATATATATATATATATATATATATATATATATATATATATATATATATATGGACATAAAGTTATGAACAGTACATAGGGCGTGAGCAAAGCTGGGCTGAACTGCTAGTATATATAAGTGTGAGTTTCGTGAAATGGAGTAGTCCTTGCAGCGTGTTTTGCTAGCGGTGGTGCAGCGATAAAGAATTCGCCACCGTTACGTCTAGCAGGGGATACTCTCACAAATTTGTAGAGTGGTTGATAGAATAGCTGGAAATTTATCATACTCGATAATTTATTTTTTTGAATATAATTTTTTTCAAGTTTTTCAAAGACAAATATTATAATCCTGAGATGCTCAACATATCCATGCTCTTTATAGCACG
The DNA here is from genome assembly GCF_053919585.1 of Euprymna scolopes. Lineage (NCBI taxonomy): Eukaryota > Metazoa > Mollusca > Cephalopoda > Sepiida > Sepiolidae > Euprymna > Euprymna scolopes. The sequence goes on from NC_136488.1 coordinate 49,163,986, forward strand.
CCTGGCGTTTTTTAAGTGTAATTTCTGTGATATTATTCCAAACGCTTTCCAGAAAAGTATTGATCTAAGTTGATAGGGACGCCCAAGGTCGTAAAGTACGCTTAAATATGATATTTTAATTCTTCCAGATTTCGTATCTATTATTATAGAGTTAATGTCATCGATTTTTATATATTATAAAGTTGCGATTTCAAAAATAAAAAATATATCCATATGACTTGGGTGCATCAGCTTGAGTTCCTTCAGCTATAATCGAAACCTAACCAAAATTTATTAAGAATTCTTGATAAAATTATTCATAAAAAAGATGGATCACTGGAGTTTCATCAGCTATAATCGAAATTGAAACTAAAACTTTATGAAGAATTCTCGGTAGAAACATTTATAAAAAATATATATCATTTAAACCGAAACCAAAATTTGTGCAGAATCTTGGTAAAATTATTTATAAGAAAATAAATGACTTGAGTGCCATCAGCTATAATCGAAACCAAAACCAAAACTTATGAAGAATTATTCGTAAAATTATTTCTTAGAAGAAATGGAAATAGTCACTTGGTGTAATCGTGACACACAAAATAAATAACACACACGCTATCGTATTAATATACAGTTTTGTTAAAAGTCATAAAAAACACGCTTATTTCCTACTACTAACCTTAAGTACGGGTGGCAATACGAAAAATATAGCAATTACTTTTGATTTTATGATGTTGCTGATCGGCCTTAGAATTAGTGGTAAGCATTACTTAACTGCTTAAAAAGTTATAATGTATCGAAATGGGATCAGTTTACGTTATATTTATATGCACAACTGAACTCCAATTCTAAATTCTAAAATAACGCTTCATTTATTATATCTATGGGGGGCTTTAAAGTTCTTATCTAATATTTTTAAAAATTCTCTGGCTAGATAGATATAATAAAATTTTCAATAAGAACACAATTAAAGTCTCTTACTCTACTATGCCTAACCTTCATCAAAAAATAATTAGCTCTAATAATAAGAAAATTAATAAGCTACAAAATACAACTATACAAAATATATCGGACTGTAACTGTAGAAGAAAAAATAAATGTCCCCTACAAGGCTCATGTAAAATTTAAAATGTTATCTATAGCTGCACAGTATCAAAAACTCCAAATCTACATGAACCTATTAACAGCCATAACTCAACTACCAGATTAAATAATAACACCAACTTATACCAATCTACCGGTCAATTACAAATCAACCTAACATATAATAATCCAGCACCAGACCTAACGGAAAATAATCACAATAAGCAAGAGGTAATATATTTTGGTTCCACATCTGGCCTAATAAAACATAGAATTTCAACGCACAAACATTCTTTTAAAAATAACGCTCTGTCAAACCAAACTACTCTATCCAACTATATTTGGCAACTAAAAAATAGCAATGTTTCTTTCAACTTAAAATGGCGAATAATTGAGACTTGCAAATCACATAAACCAGGAGATAAATTTTGTGCACTATGTACAAAAGAGACCCTAAAAATTTTAAAATATGAAGATATAAAAAATACAACCACACTATTAAATTCAAGACAGGAACTAATATTTACATGCAGTCATAAACGTTGGTTTAAACTTAATAAATATAAGCCACCTTAAATCATTAAAAATTACTTATCAGTAAAAATAGATTACAATTTTTTTTTAAATAAATTAAGTTAGACTAATTATCCCCCTTAGACCCTTTAAATAAAAAAAGTAAAGAAAAATTATCTCCCCTTACAACATGTAATTACAAAAACAACATCCGAAATATAAACCGTAGCGTCTTTAAATCAAAAGTACGCTAACGGAAATAATTTATTGCACGGGCGTCCCCCCCCCTTTTAAAATTCATCATTCAATAAGGTAAAAGCTATAGCAAACATCTAAATGAGTATTTTAACCATAGTTCCTGATTTCAAAAAGCGAAAAATTAAAAGGTAAATTTCTCTATATATTTTTATATATATACCTGTATATCTATGTATATGTATATATGTGTGTCTATTTTTTCATATATATGCATGTATATATCTGAAATGTGGTACTTAAAGCAAACTTATAATTTAAATTCAAATCTATATTTTACTCTATTTCTTTTCTATCTCTAACCCATATTAATTTTCTTTTAAATTTTAAATCCAGACCTTTTATTTCAATTTTTTTCAGATACATCTGCCTTACTTTTAATGCTAGGTTTATTTATGGTGTCTTTTAAATTTAATAAAAAAACCCTTCAAAATTTGCTGACGAGGAGACCTTGCTTATTAAAAAACTATATGTAATTATTGTACGTAACTTGATGTCTACCACAATAAAAAGCATTGTTTTCCGAAGCGATCGTACAGATAATTGATTTTGTTGTTTTTCCTTCTTATGAAACGGATTTTTAATTTAATTATAATTTGATTTTTAAATTTATCAATCACATTACTTAATATATATATATATATATATATATATATATATATATATATATATATATATATATATATATATATATATATATAGCACAATCACGTTGACACACCGGATCTCGCCAGATCCCCGAAGGAAGTTAAGCAACGTTTAGCCTGGTAAGTACACGATGGGTGACATTAATTCACTGGAAGCGATACACCTCAAGTCTTCGTTAAGACATGCATCAAGGAGAAGGAAACTCTGATTTATAAACCTGCGGTATATTGTATACTTTGTCCTGTGTCAGTCATCTGCACCGATGAAAATAACAGCAAAAGGGATACTTGATTCCAAATATTTCTCATATGTTATATCTCCCCTCTTTTGGAAATTGAGTACGATTTTGAATATCTCCAGTATCAAATAATCCTTATATATTGTGAAATTTCATTTATGTACAAAAACCAAAGCGAGGAGATCTAAGTTATGAGAAATATTTGCAATCAAGTTTCCCTTTGCTGTTATTCCAGATCATTTGAAACCATAGCAGCAAATTTTAGTCTCCTCTCCATTAGGGCCAGATGTTTTGGGAAATATATATAAATCCTTGTACATTTTCACCCCTTAAAAACTTTTTTTTAAACCGGTTAAAGACCCATAAAAGATCGGTCCACAAAAATTCAATCATTTGAGCCCCCTAGCGCCGCTCTGCGACTTTTAGTTTCAGGGAGATAGTTTTAAAATGTGGAGACAGAGAAACATAAATTAAATGTTGTATTCTCACCAGATTCCAGCATAAGAATTCATCTCATCTGATACATTTATCTTAATTTATTTTTAATCAGTTCATATGCGTGTCACGTTGGTACAGTATTAACGTCGCCAGCTTCGAATGCTATAGTTTTGTTTTTAGTTTCGATTCTAGCTGCTAGCAACCAATTTTTTTTACTTTTGAAATCACGACTCCATAATAATATATACGAAATCTGGACAAATTAAAATATATTCAAGCGTATTTTACGACCGGACAAAGCCAGGCGCCTCCTCCATCCGTTAGTATATACTAACTGGTCAGGGAAAAGAAAAGTTGGTTGGTTGGTTGTTTTGGTTTTACGGCATATCAACCCTTTTCGGGTTATTTAATGCCGAATCCAAAGATTTTGAAGAAAAAATTTTTAATAGAATATATTTATGTTTTCAAATCAGTTTCTATTTAACCCATAGTTGGGACCCTAACAGGTACTACCACTCCGGATCAGAGTGGACCTGGGAGCAATGGTAATTAAAGGGTAGCTCCACCCTCCCCAAAGCCCACAAGCTGGGGCCTCACCACTGGATATAGTTTAAGGTCATATCCAGGACCGAAAAGAAAAGAAAATTCTTTACTAACTAGGCTTTTGAGAGGTAAAGAAATTTAGTTCAACACACGGTTATCTATCTATTACTAACAAAATTCAAGTGATAGCCAAAGAAAGGTTTCCTTGATTTCTGAGAGTCTACATTGAAATTATATATATACTAGCAGGCCACCCGGCGTTTCCCGGTCGTAAAATACGCATAAATATTATATCTTGATTAATGCAGATTTCTTATTTATTATAAACTGAAATGCCATAGGTATTAAACGTAACGTTAAATTCCTAAAAAAAAACGTAAAAAAACGGAAAGAAACTGAGACATGTGCATGCGAGTATTATGTTTGTTTCTAAACAGTTCACTTCTTGTAAGTAAAAAAAAACTAAATACTAAAGCTGCGATTGAAATCCAAACCTAAAGACAGTAAGTCAAGTACGATAATCATTAGGCCAGCTTGACACTATCTTTAAAAAGTGTTTTCAAACCTACTTATTCTTAACATAAGGAATATGTCATGTGAATTCATGTCAATTCGTGAAACAGTTGACAAACAGATAAAAAGTCGATAGCTCTCGCGTACACATTTTTCAATTATGACCCCTTAACAGCCATTTCTCTGGATGAAAACCGATTAACGGTTTTTTACATGTCTGAATACCCTATATACCAAATTTCAAGTCTGTAGATCAAAAATTCGTGTAGTATATAGATTGCGAATTGTCCTCACATACACATGTTCACTTATGTGTATATATATATATATATATTCATATATATATATATTTATATATATATATTTATATATATATATTTATTTATATATATATATATATATTTATTTATATATATATTTATTTATATATATATTTATTTATTTATATATATATTTATATATATATATTTATTCATTTATTTATTTATTGATATATATATATATATATATATATATATATATATATATATATATATATATGGGTGAGTAAAAAGAATAATAATAAGATTGATGTTTTAAGAGGAAGGCTTATCGGGATAATGCAAAGCTCAACAAATTATTTGGGAGCATATATAGATTATTAATAAAAAACCGTCAATATAAAAATATATACTATGTATATAGATTTATTCGTTTATTCAATAAGGATGATACATCAATTAGGGCTGTCGGATTAATAAAACTTTTTAACCATGGTATTTCGAAGCCTAATGCTTCTCATCAGAAGAGGAGATTAGATGCTAGGTAACATAATAGGGAGTCGACGTCTAGTGATAGTTACATATGGAGTGAAAGATAAAATATTGAGACTTTGGGGAGAGAATGGGAGAGCTAAAGTGATCTCTGTGATAAAGGAAGAATCTCTTCTTTTACAAATAGATAAAAAAATTACATATAAAAAAATCAGAGATGCGCAACCAGAAGATAAATAAAGACACATACGTAATGATATATGTATGCACACAATGAGATAGATATATGGGTAAATGCATAGAACAAACTCACACTTACGCACGCACACACACACACACACACACACATATATATATATATATATATATATATATATATATATATATATATATATATATATATATAATTATTTACTATGATAATTATTAAATACCTACTGACACTAGTGTTTCATCCTTTTGGAAATCATCAGTATATATATATATATATATATATATATTAATATACTAAATATATCTGTATGCATTGAGATATATATGTATATATATATATATATATATATATATATATATATATATATATATATATATATATATATATATATATATGCATATATGCTATGTAATAAGGGACAGACCCCTATAAATAAAAGAGCAAACTAAATAAGTTTGAAAATGATATTTGAAAAAGGTTAGAATCGAACCCAGTAGGCAAGTGTTAAAAAGATAACAGATATTTAATTTAGGAATGCAGTGATTGTTCATTCATTTGGAAATAACTGAATATTAAATATGTCAGTTAAAAGTATAGACAATGCGATTTTAGAAATAATGATTAACAAAATAGGTTAAAAACGGTACAATTCAATTTATGAATTTCTTTGTTTACAAGAAGCGTGTAGGTGCATGTGCAAAGCGCCCGTGTAATTTGAAACGTGAGGGAGTCACGTTATTTGACCACGCTTCTGGCGTCATCAAGAAAGGAGATTCACAATATATTGAGACAGGGTTCGAAGTTAGAGACAGTCAGAGTCAGAGACGGGAGTTGGAGTGAGAGCTAATGCCCTTAGAGGCGAAAAGGGGCAAAGGATACCATGTAATCGTAAAGGCTTGAATCCCTGACCATCATCATGACCAGTTGGTATGAATAAAGAATATTATTAATTATATTTGTAAACTGTAGTCTTCGTCTGTTATCGTTCCACCAAAAGGAAAAATGTAAATGTGTTTTGTCTAATCATCTTAAAAGAACTGTCTGTCGCGTTCCCGTAATGACTCTCTCCTCTGGTGTAAAAAGAATCATCATCATCATCATCATCATGCATTCAGTGTTACATCATATCTCTCAGCAGCTTAATAATAATATGAAGTCCCCAGGAATGATCACGTCGTCGTCGTCGTGTAAACAGTATACATAAATGTCATTATCATCTTCTGTATTAAGTGTGTCCGATTACACAACATATAAACGTGTATTTTTTTTATTTTCGCTTTTTTAAAATTTTTTATTATAATTTATATTACGTATTATCGTTCTTATTTTCTTTTTGAGAATTTGTACTGGTGACTGAAGTCAAAAAGAGACCAGAAAAGTAATAGAAAAGTCACCGGTGCTTCTCCTCTTGCGCAACAGTCATTGCGCTAGGTTACTAAGTTATTTTTTGTTTGTTTTATTTTGTTTAAACGCCTCTTATCGTTTAATCCAGCATGTCATAAGCCGATAATCGTTAATCTCCCAACGTCGCAATGTCTAATTTCCTGTTCAAATGCACTAGTTGTTTACCCGTTGTTTCAGACCTGCTACTGAGAGTACTGACTATAATAATAAAACGAAAGAAGAAGAAGAAAAAGAAGAAAAGAGATGATAAAAGGGCAGAGGAGGAAGATTAGAACAAGAACGAAAAGAAATATGGACAAGAATAAGAAGGGGAAAACGAAGATGAAATAAATTAGAGGACAAATATGAGGAAGAAAAACAAGGATTAGAAGAAGAAATAGAAGAAAAATAATGGCGGAATAGAAGAAAAACAAAAGAAATGCCAAACAAGTAACAAAAGTGGGAGGGGAAGAGAAAATATGAAGTAGTATTAGTAGAGGGACAAAGATAAAGAGGAAAAAAAGGAAAAAATAAAAATAAAGGATGGGAAGAAGAAAAAAGAAGATGAGGAAATGTAATGACAAGAAGATAGAGGAGGCAAGAGAGAACAAAAGGGAAATAAAATTAGAAGGACAAGAAAAAGTAGTAGTAGGAGGAGGGACAAAGGTTAAGAAAAAAAGAAATAGAGGATGGGAAAGAAGAAGAAGAAGAAGAAGAAGAAGAAGAAGAAGAAGAAACTGGAATGGAGAAGCATATTGAATAAAAAAGATGGTCAGAAGAATGAACACGAGGAGAAAGTCAAAGCGAATGAGGAGAGAAATAAACAAACAAAAAGTAGAAGAAAAAGAAAACGGTGATCTAGAAGGTAGAGGAGGAGGAGAAGAAAAGAAACAGAAGGAAAATAATGAAGAAGAAGGCAAAGAAGAAGAAGAAGAAGAAGAAGAAGAAGAAGAAGAAGAGTATTGTAGCAAGCAAACACAGGCCGATAATCTGTCTACTAATCTTGTGAAAAATCTTAACGACACTATTTAGCGAAGAGATATTTTATTCCCTCAATAATTGCGGACTACCCCTCGAAGAACAGAATAGATGTATAAAGTGATAAGACGGACAAATGGCTTACATCAACCAAATAATATCGAAAATTACGAGAGACGTCCCAAAAGTAATGCCTCCTATTTTTTATTTCGCTCGAATGGATAAGAATGGATTGAAAATTGCGTTGTTATAACAACTGAACTTATGCATTCATAATCTGAAAGTTTCATCTCTCTGTTGCAGATATTGACGATGTGAGACGCTTAGAAAGCAATTCCTGTCATGAATGTGCGTAAAAAACGAGAGATTTAATTCCTCCACACAGAAAAAATTGAATCGATCGACATTCATCGGCGCGGTTGGACATTTACGAACCCAATACAGTTTATGTCAACACAGTTACGAGATGACTTTTACGACCGTGGTATCAAAAAGGCTGGCAAAAATGCATTAAGAATGGTGACTATGTCGAAAAATAAATTCTGAAGCACAAAAGGTTGCTCGTTTAAATTGTATCAGTTCCGTGTTCGTAGTTCTTCAACGTTTTTGTTTTTTTAAGTAAAAAATATACCTTATTTTTGGTAAACCCCTCGTAAAAAAAAAACAGAAAAGAAAAGATTATAATGGCATTAATCGACAGGAGAAACATATGGTGTCAATTGACGGACAATGATCAGAATAGTTTATTAGGATTTAGTAAACAAAGGTTGTCGAAAGAGGTTGAGAGTACTTGAAATCTGAGGAAACTTGTTGTCACTCAGACTTCAGAGAACACCACAGGCTTCTTTCAAAGAGAATTTTTAGATGACGGCCTGTGTGAAAGCTCATAGTGAATAATAATAATAATAATAATAATAATAATAATAATAATAATAATAATAATAATAACAACAACAACAACAACAACAACAATAATAATAATAATAATAACAATAACAATAACAATAATAATAATAATAATAATAATAATAATAATAATAATAATAATAATTAGCAGGACCCGTGGAAATTCCACGGTAGTTAAAATCTTTTAAAACACATCAGTAAGAAATTCCTTATTGTTATATTACAAAAATGAACGTATGGAAGCAAGTAGAACAAAGAACTTTAGTTTAAACTTTTATTGAAGGTCAATGCGATCGTAACTGATGCTGTTGATATTGTCAGGAAGTGCTGGTGATGATTGAGGCGGTGACAGGGACATCGATCAGCTGCTTGGAGTGAGAATAGTGGTCAGTCAGCAGGTTCTTGGGAGTCAGACTGTGAATTTAAAAAAAATGTGACATTGTTGACATCGATTTTGTGAAAGTTCTGATGACCCCAAGTTGTTTAATATTTCAGGACATTTTGGATTACACGTGTGAGTAATGAATAGGTCACAGAAAACTGCCAAAC
>NC_136488.1:49177977-49230477 GCF_053919585.1 Euprymna scolopes
AAACAAAGCTCCCATATTTAAGCAACCAAAAGTAGAAAAAATTAAAAACAGAAACAGAGAAGGTTAACAAGCTCCTCCCACTCATCACAACAGATGCAATCACAGACTTAAATAATTCAATTTACGCAGGCGCCAAGATTGTAAGTATGAAGTTCAAATAAGAAAAACAGCCGGAGAAAGATGGACCGACAAAACATGAATGGGAACTGAGACTAGAAACCCAAATCAACAAAAGAAGCCAAAACGATAAACAGGGAGAAGGCGACATGGAGAAGATAGAAAATTGGAAATGTGATTAGAAGGGAAGGCTAAATAAGAAACATGAAGAACTAAACCAAAATATAGAAGCAAAAGAAAAGCGATTGAGACGATATAGATACAAATATGAACAGTGCAAGCAAAACGTGACATTTTAAAACAATGAAAGCCAATTCTACGCAAATGTAATAGAGAAAAAACAAAAACAGAACGACCAATCCTCACAGAAACAAAACTCTACTGGAGTAAGATATGGAAAGAACGACAGGGTCACAATAGAAATGCCGAATACCTAAAAAACATGAAATAAGAGTTACAACAAATCGAAGAAGGAACAGTGAATGTAATCAGCGAGGAAACCCTAAAAACATAGGAAAAATGGCAAACTGGAGAGCACTAGTGCACAACGGGATACATGCATACTGGTTCAAAATATCCACAACATTACACGAAAGGCTAGCTCAAAACCTGAGATGTATACAGGAAACAAACGTTCCAGATTGAATGACAAAAGGTAGAACCACACAGATACTGAAGGACAGAAAGAAAGGAACGGGCCTCAGCAACTATATGCCCATCACGTGCTTACCCACTATGTGGAAAATACTAAGAGCACAACTGAGGGTACAAATCTACCACTCTCTTGACTTCTTCCCGAGGAACAGAAGGGATGCCAAAAAGTAAAAAGGGGAACACATGATCTGCTATATATAAACCAAAAGATCCTGAAGGAGGTAAAAAGAAGAAAGAATTTAGTCATGGCATGGATCGACTACAAAAAAGCGTACAACAGGATCCACCAAACATGGATAATAGAATGCTTAAAAATGTATAAAATACCAAGCAAGATCATCAACATGATTGACAATGTAATGAGAACATGGAGACTGAAACTGACAACTGAACATAACAGAAATTAACATAGAAAGAGGCATCTTCCAGGGAGATTCACTATCATCATTACTGTTCATCATAGTCATGCTACTCCTGAACAATATAAACACAAGAAAACAGCAATATACCGAGAAAGTTCCAAGCCGAATACAAGATCACTAATACAGAGGAAAAAATGAATCACGTGATGTACATAGACGAGCTAAAACTTTTTGCAAGGACCAAAAACGAACTAGAAACACTAATAAATAATAACACTTCAGTCAGAGTATCCAAAATGGAGTTTGGAATGGAAAAGTGCGCACTATCATTTATTAGAAAAGAAAAGGTGGAAACGGAGATAAGAACACTAGGGGAACAATACGCCTATAAATACTTGGGAGTTCTTGAACAAGGTGCCATCAAAGCAACAGAAATGAAAGAGCTAGTTGAAAAGGAATACCCCAGGAAATTCAGTTATATAGCAGAAACCTAATAAAAGGTATAAACATGGGCAGTATCACTAGTAAGATACTGTGAAACGTTCATAGGGTGGACTAAAGAAAAACTGAGGCAGCTCGATCAGAAGACCAGGAATTCATGACTATGCACTACACCCAAAGGACAATGTTGATCGACTTTACGTAAAAAAGAAAGACTGCAAGAGTGAACTGGTTTTATAGAAGACTGTGTGAATGACACAAAAAAAGAACTAGAAAAATACATAATGCACAAAACTGAGAGACACGGAAAAAATCAACAAAACAAAGGCAAATGATAAGATGAGAAAAAATGGGAAGAGAAACAACTGCACGGAAGATTCATAAAAATGAGAAAAGATGAGAATAACGAAAATACTTGGACATGGATGCGCAAAGGACACGTAAACTGAGAAACTGAATCCCTAATAACTGCAGCACAAGATAACAATAAGAACCAACCACATCAAAGCAAAGTCGACAAAACACAAGAAAACAGCAAATACTGACTCTGTGGACAAAGAGCCGAAGCGATAAACCATATAATAAGTGAATGCAGCAAACTGGTCCAAAAGGAATACAAGAACAGACACGACCAAGTGGGGGGGCAGTACGCTGAGAATTATGCAAACAACTGCATCTCGAACGCATAGACAAATGGTACAAACATAAGCCGGCAACAGTACTGGAAAACGAGTATCACAAAATCCTATAGGACATAGACATAAAAACAGATAACCCTATTCAAGCAAGAAGACCGGATGTCGTAATAATTAACAAGAAAGAAAAGTCCTGTCAAATTGTAGACTTTTCTGTTCCAGCGGACTACAGGGTGAATATCACATAAAAGGAAAAACTGAGCAAATGCTCAAAGATAGCCAGAGAACTGAAAGGAATATGGATGATGAAGAAAATCAGGATAATACCTATAATAATAGGAACAATTTCGAAAAGCTTTGAAAAAAGAATGGAAGAAATTGGAATCAGAGAAATGGCTGGAAAGATACAACGAATAACGATAATGAAAACAGCTGAAATAATAAGAAACCCCTAGAATGCGGAGACTAATATACATGAGCCACACGAGCGAACCAGACAAACTGCTGCAGGGGAAAACATGAAAGAGCGTTTAATGGAACCAAGAACATTAAAGCTGTATATTTATAAGTTTTCTATCCCCTCGCCACCCCCTCCCATTGCCCCATCACCGCCTCCCCAAGAGTGATACTAAATAGCCGAGAAGGGTCAAGGAGGATTAAAGGACCTCTGATAGGCAAGTGCGAAGAGCAGTGGGATCTTGGGAGGCGTATTGCTACTCAAATTCCAGTAAAGGGCAATGACCGCTGCCAGCGATAAATCAATTGTAAGCAGCTATAACGCAAATTCATTTACAAATGTTGCGATAACGCAAATTCATTTGCAAATGTTATCAAAAGAGGTGGAGAGTGCTGAAATCTGGAGTTACTTGTTGTCACTCAGCTTCCAGGGAACGTTACAGGTTATTATCAAGGAGAGATCTTTGATGACCTGTGTGAAACTCCTTGTGAGCCAATAATAATAATAATAATAATAATAATAATAATAATAATAATAATAATAATAATAATATTCAATTTCAAAACAATGAACGGTGTACGTTATCATAGTAAATGTTCTCCATAGTATATTTATTATGTAAATCCGGTGATTGTAAAAAAAAAAAATCTAAGGGCAATTAACTGTGTGTGAACCACGACAACGACAAATTACCAAGCGCCTTATAATCACACGAAGAGAAAGAAAAATAGGTAAAATGTGATTTTGTTTACAAATGCTCTAAACGTAGTTTCAATCGATCCACTACCTCCATCACCCCTTAACCTCTCCACCCCACCCCCATCTATCTCACTCAACTACACTCTTGTTTTTATCTCTTTGTATTTTTTTCTTTTGTCACGTACATTATCTCTTTTTAGCATTCTCTTGATTTTCCACTATTTCAACATCCCTTGTCACCCACCCTCTTCCTAAACTTTCTGATGACAATATAATCCACTCAGATAAATAGTCCACTCCTCATCTCCTAACTGCTTACTTGTCTTCTCTACATACCTAACGACTTCACTCCACCCACAACCGTTAACGACGTCACGCAATCCACAACCTTCACACTTTCACTGCCTCTGTGTCTGTCTGTCTGTCTGTCTGTCTGTCTATTTTGCTATCGTGTACGTCTGTCTGTCTGTATCTATATATCTGTTTTGTATGTATGTCTATATACGTACGGCATAATCACGTTGATACACCAGTTCCCGCTGGATCACCAAATTTGTTCAACGTTGAATCTGGTCCGTTCTAAATGGGTGACCATTTCGGAATTCCAGGTAGTGTATGTGTTCTCCACTTATCTTGGCATCGTTTCCAGTTATGTTGGACTTCTCCTTTCCACTGGACCCAAACAATGCCGATTCATATATATATATATATATATATATATATATATATATATATATATATATATATATATATATATATATATATATATATATATATATATATGTTTTATTTTTTTATTACCGTTTTATCTGTTTGGTTACATATGTTTCGGATGTTGGAGCATGTTTACGATCCAACAGCCTCGTCAGACCTTAAAGAAATGGTTGTTAGCATTTGGAAGAAGTGTTTTAGAAGAAATACGAGAAAAAGGGGGATAAGAGATGATAAGGGGGGGAGACTGGTATCGATAATATTTAAGTTTTGAAGGTTAAAATATATTAGATTATAGTGTGTGGGGGTAGCAGATTCAGGTAGGCGTGGCTGGAGATATATGGATATAGGGAGGGGAGGTGGAGAGATTATTGTAAAGAAAAAAGAAAGGGGTAAGGAGAGGAGGGGGGAGGAGTTTAAATTTTTAGGTTTTAAAATTTTTACTGCTTGTTTAGCCAGGTATATGAAGTAGATAAGAGAGAGAGAGGGGGGAGAGAGAGAGAAAGAGAGGGAGAGAGAGAGAAAGGGTTTGTGTAGGTGGCATATGTGTTTGACAAGTAAAAGGTTCCATTTAGAATTTTCGTAGTCGCTATAAGTCGACTTGTTCATTTCAGTTGACAATGAGTTGTTTTTAGGTAGTTAGGATTAATACATACGCATACATACACATACATATGTACATTTCTACACATCCATATACAGACACATACGCACATATACATATATATAAACAATGTATATGCAGATATACATGCATCTATATGCACACATACACACAACTCCTATACACATATACATACTTACATATATATAATATATATAATATATACATATATATATACACACACACCTACATATATATATATACGTGGAGATATAGACCTCCAGTAAGAAGAAGATGTACATATACATACATACACACACACATGTATCCATATACACGTATATACAATTACATAAATATACATATTCATAAAAATATAAATATACAGACACACACACACACACACACACACATACATATATATATATATATATATATATATATACAGACATGTGTATATTTATACCAAGTAAATAAAGTAAAGTTAGGATAAATAAATAAGTAAATACACGGGTGTAGTTAATAATGCGAGGTTACGTAGACGCATTGTAAAATATGTTGAAAAAAAAACATGTTGGTTTAATGTTTAGTGGTCTGTATTGATTTGCTTTGCTTATTGGATAGGGATTAAGTTATAGTGTCTAAAATATTACAGGGATCTGGGTAAAAGTAGAGATGAAGATAGGAAGAGAGATATAATAAAATAATAGATTGACAGATTAAAAAAGGGGGTATAAAGGTTTAAAGGTTAAAGATTATGAGAGTGATGGTTAAGTTATAATGAGCCAGGGGTTCTTGTAGTTTCTTAAAGTTCATATCTATATGAGGTAAGCTCTTAACATAGTGCTTTGGGCAGTGGTTATGCTTAACTTTATTTTCAGTATCAAATGTATTGTGGGTATAGGCATATATATACATACAAACGCATACATGCATATAAACTCATATATAGCTACACCTATATACATACGTTCAGCCACGCATACACATAGATACACACATATATACTGACACGAACACCCAGATGTAGGCAAACACAAATATGTGCACATAATTAAAGATATACCAATATACATTCATGTATATACACAAGACCCATGAGGCATACATTCATACACGCGCACATATAAGCTTATACATAAACACATATAATGATATATATATATATATATATATATATATATATATATATATATATATATATATATATATATAGACCCAATCATGCCCGCACATATAGACCCAATCATGCCTACACATACACATACATATACATATGAAGATACATGTACGGACCTCCAGTAAGATGTAGATGTATATATATATATATATATATATATATATATATATATGTGTGTGTGTGTGTGTGTGTGTGTGTGTGTGTGTGTGTGTGTGTGTGTGTGTGTGTGTACAATGTCGTGTTAATAAAATTTTGCAAGCGGCCTTTGAAATTTGCGAATATATAATGCAATTTTACATTTCAACTTGCCGACATGTTTATGCAGGCGTTATTCATCCATATTTTACTCATCGTAAACAATCTTTGGTGTATGATTAGTATTTTCTGTTAATTTCAGTGCTATGCGACCAGTAGTTTAAGAGTTTATGGGTTAAATATTTTCACAGACACACACATACATACATCTACTGTTTTATTTACAAAGAAAACAGTTTATATTTGCTCTTTTTAATAAACTTGTGATCCGTCTATCTATTTACAGCAGTATATACATACCTCTCTACATGCGTATGTATCTATCTTCCACAGTGCGTATGTACGCAAGTGTATCTATCCCATTGGTTTGTCGTTTTTGTTTATGTCATTACTTTTTTTTTTATTCAGTTTTGCATGTGCACTTACTTAGACGATCGCGATTCTGGATGAGCGGGTTTCTCGGCAAATAAACGAAAAGGATTTCAATCAATTGTCAAGCTTGCATTAGTAACAGCAACACGCGGGCACGAAACTGGATTTGAGGCATGAGAGACTTTAAAAATGAGTATTTAAAAATGTTTATTATTTAAGCCTTCATCAGTAAGCAGTTTAAACTATATATATATATATATATATATATATATATATATATATATATATATATATGTTTGCAGAAAGTTTTTAGATGAGACAAGTCATTGGTACCATTGGTTTCAAACTCGATAATTAGAACGATTTTAGATACCCATATCAAGCTCTCGTAAGCCAATAATCATGAGTATTGGCTGAGGAGAGCTTGATATATATATATATATATATATATATATATATATATATATATATATATATAATAGTGTTGGAACGATTAATCGGATTCGGAAACGAGAATATATATATATATATATATATATATATATATATATATATATATATATATATATATATATATATATATATACTATTTGTTCAAAGGAAATCTCTACTAAAGTAGTTACATAATTTACATATTACATGAAAGAAAATTCATTGTAATAATTTACTCTATGTTATTAATAGTACTAGCAATAGAATTGTTTTAATTTGTCTGTTTAGGAATATTATTTAAAGTTCATTTATTTGATTTAGTTTTAATTCAATTTCCATCAAATTTAATTTCTTTTTAATTATTATTAATCGATATCACTTGCGTTAAAAAAAGATTACGAGGTTCTTTCAATAAGTTTCCAGACATTTTTGTGTGCACATTTTATTGGTGGTACAAACATGAAACTCTAGTCCGCTTTGAAGTAATCTCCTCCGGCTACAATGCACTTGTATCGTTCAAACAACTTCTGGATGGCTCCGTGAATGCACTCTTGTGTCAGTGTGTCAGTGACTCTCGTCACAGTCTCTTTCATCTCCTCAATTGTCTCATAAGGACAGCCTCTAAGGTTTTCCTTGAGCTTAGGGAATAAAGTCACGGGGAGCAAAGTCTGGACTATAGAAAGGATGAGGAACTTTCTTGATTCTCATCTCGATCAAATAGTCTGTGGAGTTGTGAATTTCACTCTTGGGACAAATTTTGTCGAATCTTCCGCATCTTCATTTCCTCGCGAATAATTGCATGTATCATTCCCACACTGAAATGAACTGTGCACTTATTGTCTCTATAGACACACGACGGTCCTTATCGATGAAATTCTTTATCTGGCCAATCCACTCTGGTGTTCTGACTTCCTTACTCCTCCCACACCTCTCATCATTCCTCACAGACTCCCTGCCTATCTTGAATCTCTTATGCCACTCAAAAACTGATGCTCAATACATGCAAGATGGTCAAAAACAGTCTGAAGCATTCCATGCGTTTCTGTGACATTTTTCCAAGTTTAAAAAAAAATGATACAAATTTTAATGCATATCGTTCCTCTAAAGTATCCTTACGCCAAGATTGATTTTTTTTAATTCATCAGCCGTGACAATCGTAGAGTGTGTTCCAATTAATACTGTAACTGTTCATTTGAACCTGTAATTATAAAAATTGGACAGCAATAATATACTGTTTTTTTTTTTCAAGAGTCTCCGACAATTTTAAATGTCTGTACAAAACAGTCTGGAAACTTATTGAACGCACTCGTATTTTTAAGTTATGAGAAGTATTTCCCTTTTAAGCGATAAGAGTTATATTTCTATTTGCTTTTCATGTGTTTAATGCTTTCATAAATCCAACATGCAGTCCACTTTCAGGAAAACCCCAACAGGATTAAGAGTTAGAATATTCAGTGTATCTTAAATAGTATGTGACTCCGCCCGGCAATATGTTTCCGCCTGGCAACTCCGGGTCTTTGTGTAAACAAATCGAGCGGAGGCATTTGGACAGTGTCAAAACTAAAACATCGTAAAATTCATTACCCACACAGCAGCAGCAGTATAGCGTAATGGTGAGAAGCCTTGACTGTTATTTGGGCGGTCATGTTTCAATCCTGGCTTGAGACAGTTGTCTGTCTAACCGCATTGATGAGCTGTGAAACAGCGAAACAGTACTGTATGTGGATGACTATATATATATATATATATATATATATATATATATATATTTAGTAATGTGATTGATAATTTAAAAATCAAATTATAATTAAATTAAAAATCCGTTTCATAAGAAGGAACAACAACAAAATCAATAATTTGTACGATCGTTTCGGAAAACAGTGTTTTTATTGTGGTAGACATCAAGTTACGGACAATAATTTTTACATATAGTGTTTTTAACAAACAAAGTTTCCTCATCAGCAAATATTGAGAAGGGTTTTTATTATATGTAAAAGACACCATAAATAAACCTAGCATTAAAAGTAAGGCAGATGTATCTGGAAAAAATTAAAATAAAGGTATGGATTTAACTTGATAAGAAAATTAATATGGGTTAAAGATAGAAATAAAATAGAGTAAAATTATAAATATAAATTTGGTTTAAGTACAATATTATAATAGTATTTTTCGATAAAACTCATAGACACATACACATATATATACATATATGTATACACACATACACATATATATACATATACATATATACACATATACATAAATGCACATATATATATAAAAATACACACATATATACATATACATACATATACATATATATACATAAAATATACATACAAATATTTACCTTTTCGTAAATTAGAGTTAAATAATAATCAGTATTTAATAAGTTTAAGGACAAAATAAATAAATTGATTAAATAAAATAAAAAATAAATGGATAATAATAATAATAATATTAATCAAAAATAATATAAAATAAATAATCAAATAAATAAATAAACATATAAATAAAAGTGACAACGGGTTAAGTGACAAGGGAGAATGTGACAAAAAAGGGAATCTCATAGAATCATGCAAATATAGAAAAGATATGGGTTCCCTATATATATATATATATATATATATATATATATATATATATATATATATATATATATATACATATATATATATATATATACATATATATATATATATATATATATATATATATATATATATATATAACTATGAGTGGGGGGGGTAAGAGGTGAACTAATGGACGAATCATTACATCTTTTTTACTAGGCATCACAATAACCTGAATTAATTTTCATTTCGTAAATGTTTACATTTTGAGGACTGAATACGATGCCCCTGACCCACTTCCCATAGGAGTAGAGAAGCGAAACTTGCCACAGTTATTAGTCTTTCTCTACATAGGAACCACCCAGAGTTGTGCATTTCTTCCATCGTTTGATGCAGCTCTGGAGACCTTTTTTTAGAACACCCCAGGTTGGTCCTCCAACCACGACGTGACTTCAGAAATCAAGGCTGCGTCATCTGGGAAACACTTTCCTTTCAAAAACAACTTCATGGCTGGGAAGAGGTTAAAGTCAGAGGGTGCATGGTCAGGAGAGTAGGGAGGATGGGGAAGGATTTCATAACCACATGCCGTGCTTCTGATCTGGCGACATGCGAGTTGTGGACCGGAGCGTTGGCCTGCAGAAGGAGGGTACCTTTGTTGATCTTGCCCCGCCTCTTGATTTTGATAGCTTCCCTTAATTTCCTCAAAAATGAGGCATAATAGGCTCCTGTAATTGTGGTACTCTTTGCCAGGAAATCTGTCATCACTACTCCGTCCTGGTCCCAGAAGACTGTGAGCATGACCTTGCCAGCGAAGGGCTGCACCCTTTCCTTCTTTGGAGGTGGTGAGTCCAAGTGTTTCCACTGCATTGACTGGGCTTAGGTCTCTGAATCATAGTGATGAACCCAGGTTTCATCCTGTGTAATCAGTCTTTTGAAAAACTTTGACTCATCTTCTTGGCATATCTCCTAATTCATCCTCGAGCACTCGACGCGTTCTCGCTTCTGGAATAGTGTGAACAACCTGGAAATCCATCTGGCAGACACCTTATGCATATGCAAATGGTCATGAATGATAGTTTCCACAGACCCTTTACTAATCTTGACATCTTGGGCTATTTGGCGAATAGTAATGTGCAGATCTTCCAAAATGGCAGCCTCAACTTGACGGACAGATGCCTCATCAATGGCAGAAGAGGGCGACCAGGTCTGGGAGCTATTTCCACAGACTTCCGGCCATGTTTAAATTCACGATGCCAGCGTTTTACAAGGTCATATGATGGGGCATTATCCCCATAAGTTTCTTTCATTTCATCAAAAGTCTCCTGTGGTGTGCGTCCTTTCAAATACAAAAACCGGATCACCGCTCGACATTCAACAGGCTCCATTTCACACTTGATTCAGTTCAAACACCTGTAAAACAGAAACCACAACTAATTCAGAGCTGTAATTTGCCATATAACCCATAGAGATATAAATCATTGCACATGCAAAATTTCAACTAGATCAGACAACTGGAAGTGGGTACAGGGCATTACTTATTGCACGCCTCTAGCATATATAAAGCTTTTTTTTAAATTCTTTATTGATATATCGTCGTGAATTTTAGAATATATATTCTCTGCGACCTAGTGAATAACTATAGTGAATTATATTTTTTTTAATTATAACAAATAATCGATTTTTTTAACAAGATTAATTTGCGTGCGTGAGCGGAAGTAATATATATATGTGTGTGTGTGTGTTAGTGTGTGTGTTAGTGTGTGTGTTAGTGTGTGTGTTAGTGTGTGTGTGTGTTAGTGTGTGTGTGTGTGTGTGTGTGTGTGTGTGTGTGTGTGTGTGTGTGTGTGTGTGTGTGTGTGTGTGTGTGTGCTGAGTAAAGATCTAAACTATGTAACTTATTAATAATGATGTAATCTACGTCATAGGGTAAAAAAAAAAACAATTTTTCTATCACTGATTAGTTTGTTTATTTCTTGAGTTTACAAATCTTTGATTTACTAATACTGCGATGCATAAGATCGATCCCCGGTATATTTAAAATACTGGTGAGATCGACGAACTTTTCCAAGATGATGAGAAGAATTTCTCTTTTAACCAACAATTGAACAGCTTCGTAAGAATATGAGTTAATTCCGGTTGCTGCTTCTTAAGCACTATAATTTGAATGTTGTCAAGACCAATTGCCTTGCTGCCATCAAAATTCTTGTTAAGTTTGATAACATCCGGACAGATAGGTCTTTAACTGTCAGCTAGGCTTTAACCTTTCCTATCGACGGAATGTTGCATCTCTCTGCCTGTTTTACAAGTATTTTGATGGTAGGTGGTCCGACGAACTACAGACCCTTGTACCCCCTCGACGTAAATACCCCTCGACAAACCCGACAAGCAGCAAAATCACACCTCTACACAGTAGAGATCCCTAGGTGCCAGAAATCCTTCTACTCTAATAGTTTTTTCCATAGAACTACTAGACTTTGGAATCCCTTTCCGGGTACCTGCTTCCCTGACTGTACTGATATGCAGAAGTATAAGTGTAATGTAAACAGACATCTTGCTGCTCAACTCCCTATGTAGTATCCCTGCAATTTATGTTCTAGATAGTAGCTCCCTACATCAAAGTGGCACGGTGCCTTGTTTGAGGTGAAAATGCATTTAAAAAAGATATATGAGTGTTTATAGTCACAGAGGCAAATTCATGAGGTAAAATATATGGTGGAATTTGATAAAAAGTATTTTGCAAAGAAATCTTGTAAATACAAATTCATAAATATATACACATAACCAAATAGTTACAAGTACTTATATATTTTTTAATTTTCTTATCAGTTTATTCAAGCTGGGGGTGGAGCATCCTACCCGATGCCAAACATTCACTCGCTAACTCAGATATTCCAACCGAGAGATGTTTTTAAGATTCTGACCGTTCCTATAAATGCTGTTGTTTGAATCTCTCTTGCACTTGGTTCACCTGGTATATTTGCCAGGTAGTTTTTAAAATTCTTTTTTATGAGTTCAGTTACTCCTGATGTGTGTCTATGCGTGCATGTAAGCATGTATGTGTGTGTGATACAAAATGTGAATTAATCGACGTTTGTTTCAAAAAGTTTTTTGTTACTTATATACACTAACACAAAAACTATGCTAAAATGTACATTATTTCTGGGATTAAGTTATGTTTGAAATAAATTCTATTTTAACTGTTCATAGTAGTCGTAATTTATAATTAAATGAACAAGTCATACAGCTATCTCAACGATTTAATGCATTTTTCTTTTCTCTTTCACTTTATGTTGATTCAACGCTTCTATTAATGTCTATGTGAGCATTTACAGTAAGCGTAACCCTCTTTCAACCATAGTATTCTTGTACACACCGTAAACAAGTATGTAAAGTAGATAGTAAAATAATAATTCCTTGTATTTCTATTATATCTATAAGAAAAACAACAACAACTACTACTACTGCTGAATACGGGGATTTGTCCAGTAATTCACTAACCCTTATTCTACGATGCAACGTTAATCCTAAATTACATTTTCACAGAACTATATGTATAGCAAAAACAGATGGACTGTTTGGCAACACCCTTGATCATTTTTCCTGGCTCTTTTTACGTTTTCTTTCCACCTTCCCATATTTTTCCAACCTCATCAATTACTCAAGTTCCCCTTAACCATCATTGGTATGAACACAGAAACCCTAATTTAAGAGCTGTTGGGAGTGTAGAGACATGTCCTAGTTATCATTACTCCAGGTTCACACTGACCCAATCTTGTAAGGATTGAATATAAAAAAAAAATTCTGACTATTTGTTTATAAAACAAATTTAACTACAAACAAATCGTAAAGAAAACGCATTTACAGACTGAATAATTATGCGAACATATTAAGAATTTGTACTATAAAACTTTTTGCAAATGTGTACATTAATACCCTCATCTGAATAACTAGCCCTACCTGTCCGAAATATAAGATTCTACTTTTTAGGCGATGACACGTAAACACCCAAGAAAACGTGGCGGAAAGAAGAAAACAATAAAACAAAACAAAACCAAAAACATTATTATTTTAAAATTTGTGCGGGGGGGGGCTATGAATTCGTATATAAATTTAACGTAAAATGATCCCCCCTATTTCTAGTTAATTTTAGTAAAAAGTAGACCTCCATAAAAATGCATAGGCTTTATCTCCCACATCAAAATAAGAAAAAAGGAGAAGAAAAAAACGTTAACTGCCTTAAAATGCTAAAATCGCCTAAAAATAGGGGTGGGGGGATCATTTTACATTAAATTTATATGCGAAAATGAGCTACTTTAAAAAGTGTTCTTCTTTTTCCTGTAATCCCCCCCCCCACAGAGTGTTCGCTTGCAAGAAATAGAATCTGATTTTGGAATGCATGGGGAGATTTAGTGAAGGGTGTTAATCTAAATAATATCAGACTTTTTACCAAAATGACTGGATTCGGCATTAAATAACCCGAAAAAGGTTGATATGCCGTAAAACAAAACAACCGATTTTTTAATTGTTGTTGTTGCTTACTTCTTTCGAAAAAAAAAATGCTGGGTGTTAAGTATGTCGGTTATCATGTTAACTTGATTAACAAGAACAATCATCCCACAAACCAAAAACAAAAAGCTCCCACCATTCTTTAATATCGTAAGATTTACGCTGATAAAACTACAACCGAAGTGTGTGATTTTTATGAATGATAGATATTTATGAATGAACGAAAGAATGAATGAATGAATTATTTTATGAAAATATTGATATTCTGAAAAGTCAGCTGACATCGATTAGATGCAAAGAAATTAATCAGTTTTTATCGAACAGAAGAGGAGATATTAAAAACAAAATAAATCGGCTAAAAAAGGTGTATATCCTTGCCTCTTCTTCTCTTCAAACAACAGCGTAAGTAGATAAGTAAATAAGTCGGTTGCTTAAAAATAAATAAACAAATAAATAACATTGACGGTGGATTTGTGAAGAGGGTGTGCGAAGAAAACAGCGAATCAGCGCCAAGAAGAGTCTATAGGTACGGACTATTCCAACTTCGTATCCTAAGCTCCGCCCCACCGTTGACTTGTACAATAAATATAGAAAAGAGGCCACCACCCACAACGATGTGGAACCGTCCGCTTGGAGGAAGTGCGAGTGGAAGGTGCGCTGCAACGGATGGTCCCAAATGCGACTTATTGAAATTTTTTGGCCTCAGTTCTTTGATCTACAGCATAAATGTTGCAATTCTCTTGATAATCGCGTTATCGACGGATTACTGGGAGTACCGAGGTTTCGATTTTGTCGGCCTTTATAAAGTCATCTCGAAATCAAATCGTAGCAAGGTGATTATACCCCGGGATACGAATACCTACCTTCAGTTTTTGTATTATTACCCTAGACCATTTCCGGACACGGTAGAGCTGACGAGCGTGCCCTTGAGGAACGAAACCTTTTACCAATCACCTATATTAGTCCGGAAGTATTATATTAATTACACGGGATTGGCTCCGCCCCGATCAGAGGAGAACCCCGCCGGTAGGGACAAGTATGGCCGTTCGGGGAGACGGAAAACGCGGAAGAACGGAAAGGTTACAACAACAGCATCTCCGAAAAGAGCAACGTCGAATAATGTTTTGCCAAAGGAGATCGACGCCTCGATGTTGGGTCCACACTTGGACATTTCTGAAATTGTCATCTTCTTACAATATGGCAATCTTTTTCGAGACTGCGAAGACTTAGAAAGTAAGTACACAACTTATAATTTATAATAGTATTTAGAACGCTTTTTGTCTAGGAACATGAATAAAATTTCACACAAATTTGGGGATACCTTAAGTAGGACGGTATCTTGTTCTGATTGAGATGTCTAGTTAAGAGTTTTGCATTTTTATCACTTTAAACCAAGGATGACCTACGACCCCCCTCCCCTTCTTTTTCCGACACCTTGTGCCTAATTTGTTTAAATGTATTTTAAATAGATATTCAGCAAATTGATATTACAAAGTGTAGTTTCTATTCTGACGCTACGCTCAATCCTAAAAATAAACGAAAATTCTATGAGAAAAGTATCTTTCCTAGAACTACCCGTCTGGGCCGGCGCTGTTTCCAAGCTGACAATAACATGGTCGTTTTCAAGTCTAATGTAAACAAGTTCTTATCAAGCCGTTGTTTTAAATAACCAAGTACTACCCCGGTTCCACCATTACCGATCATCATGATGTTGTCTCATCGGCTACGTGACAGTCATAAACACTTACCCTCTAGTGGCTTTTGGGTGTTGATAAATGATAATCCGCCTCAGTAAAAAAATATATGATGTCCTCGGTCAGTGGCGGATAAGTTAAAACGTACGGGTATAGCTTTATGGAAAACATAAAAACATTCAATTATAGATGTTATAATTTCGGGCAGTTCTCTACCCTTTCTCAAAAATAGCATCTTTTATATAAAAAAAAAAACATGCACATCAAATACGTTTTAAAAGTTTTTTCTTTTCCTTTCCTTTTCTTTGTGTTTGTTTTTATTTAACTATAATCAACACTTGCATTGTGATATGTAGATAAAAGTGGGAAATATTCGACATATTAAAAACCGATCTTGTGTCTAAATTTGCCCTCGTGAAGAGGAGAAAAATAAATAGGAACATGGGCTCACTACGTATAAACGACAGACCGACCCATTTTCAAATGTTAACACTGCAGTCATAGTTTCATGAAAACAAATAATTCATATCGCTAATATTATTCGGACTACTGTTCTCATCTTGAATGTTATTCGCACAACATTGCAGTCTGTGTAACCTTCTTCGGGTGTATATTGTTGAACTCGGAAATCTTTTTATTGAACTGGGGAATATGCACGAAATTTCGAACGGAACCCTTCATTTAATCCACTGGGGTAGCACGCTCTCCTTTCGTCATCCATGACTAGGTAGAAGTTCTAAGTAATTCGCAATTAGTGTCGCTTGCACTGTCGATTAAACAGAGAGAATGTTACCAGCGTAGATTAAATATAGGGTTCCGTACAAAATACCGTGCAGATTTCCAAGTTCGATAGAAAGATCCCAAACTTTCGAGATGAGAACAGTAGTCCTAATAATCCGAATAATACGAATTATCAATCCTCATCTAAAAAAATTCCGAAGCATAAAAAAATAGGATGAAAACACAAACCATACATAAAGATATGCATACGGACATTCATATACAATAACAGATTTGTATACTTGTTATCACAGAAAGCATCCGGCAAGGCATAATTTCCTTCATTTTTGGAGACGTGGTGCGTGTTATTGCTCGTCGCATTAGGCGCCCTCGTCCGTGATGAAATGTCACTTCGTGGTTTCTCCACATTATACCGACCCGTGCCTAGCTTTGCCTTTGTGGGAGAAAAGTAAACAAACGCGCGTGTGCACGTACGCACGCACACATTCACACACAGATATAGTCAGCAACATACAGATGTTTTGACATATCACAATGTTTCAGATAGGGTTTTATTACAATAACAAATAATTCTTATCTTCAAACTTGACTCTAGTTGCACAAGACATGTGTATTTAAATGTATAAAAATCGGAATACCCTTCTGAAAAATGTATATATATATATATATATATATATATATATATATATATATATATATATATATATATATATATATATATATATATATATATCATGGTCCTGGGGACTTGTTAGGTTAATATGCACATTTACACACGCGCGCGCACACACACACACACACACACATCACATCACATATATATATTTTTATACATGCGCGTGTGTGGGGGGGGGTGCGTATTAGCCTAACGAGTCCTCAAGAGCATGAAACACGGGACAATCTGTGCAGCTTAAATGTCATATATTTTCATAAATTACTACTTAGCTCTTCTTAAGTATTGAACGCTGTTGAAGTAAATACTGAAAATATATATAAATAGTATATCCCCTTATAACATTTTATGCGGACATATGAAATAATATATATATATATATATAATCATATAATATCATAATATAATGATATCTATGCACATGGTTACATTATTTGCACTGTATATACATATGCATATTTTATAGTAAATATTTCTATTTATGCAAGAATTATTCAAAAAATATTTTATGAATCATTTTCGATATAATTTAAAATTATTTTATTCTAAAATATACACCTCTACTTTTTATTGAGCACTATTTAATGCAGATTTTAGAATTTACTCGATGTGTTTAATGTGAACGTGTGTTGTGGCTATTATCGAGACTGTCAATGTTCAGCGCAAAAGGTCCTTACACATTTATTCCCAATGTCAAATTACCATAATTTGTTTTTTAATTGGGATGTAATAAGTTAGTTTATTTAATCTATGCAATTTATAAAACATTCGTTTAATCGTTTAAACAGAAATAAGATTAGGAAACTGAAAAAAAAGAGCAACTTTGAACTAACGGGACAGAAGTTACCGGGAATAAATCAACTGCAAACGTGGGCTTCAGATAGGAATCTAAGCATATATATATATTAGACTAGACTACCCGTGACCCGTTGGGTCAGTATGTTATATTGTTATATTAGCTATGGAATTCATGTATAAGCGTGACACTTGTTACGTAAAGAAAAAAGTTTTTTCCTAACATAACAGAAACATTTCTATGAAAGTATATTCAAATCAAAAATCACAGACGGATCACTCAAACATGATAAAAAAAATCCTCCCAATTCGTGTAAAGTTACCTATTTTTCCGAATAATCGCTCAAACATCGAAAATTAAACCTGATTTTCCTACGAATCGAACGCCGTAGAAAGTCATTTAACAGCAAAAACGCACATGAACCTACCGATGAGAAATATAAGAATGAAAAATCCATATTGGAATCCTTCAACCAAGTTATAGAAACTTAAAATCTAAAAGAAAAAAGATTAATTAAACCTGAAGCAAAAGAATAAAACCTAAATAAATAAAATAAAATAAAACTAATATTGAAACAGATTAGTAAATGTGTCAACAAATTCACCGTTCTCACACAACTATTTTCTATCTAGAAATGTAAACAAAAAATAAAAAAAAGAAGGAAGGGAAAAGGACAGATAGAAAATAGTAGTAGTAGTAGTAGTAGTAGTAGTAGTAGTAGTAGTAGTAGTAGTAGTCTTGGCTTTACTACAATTTTTCTTAGGTTTGTCAACGGGTTAAAGGTGTTTAGTTGTAAGAAAATAGCGACAGTATAGTTGTAATAAAGAATCGTTGCAAAACACCCCAACTCTTCTTATGTTAAATAATAATTTCGAAATAATAACGTTAATATTTCAGTGTGCAGGTCAAACTCTGCAAAAGAAGCGATTTGTGTTTATTTGTTTACGTTGTTATTGGCTAATGTTTATGCGCGCATGCGCAACCAGATGTCGTAAACCAAATAGTGGGTTACATCACTCGTTACAAGGTCATTTGAGTTATATATATATATATATATATATTATAGTACGTTATAAAATATATATGGCGATTAAGCTACACAGAATATTCCGCATTTCATCTACGCTGGGATTCATCAGGCTTATATATATATATATATATATATATATATATATATATATATATATATATATATATATATATATATAATTGTCCACTGAGACGTATTTAGTCGTCTACAACTTCTCAGAGTGGCTGCACCTAGCGAGATTCGAAATCGGGACCCGATGGTAAGAAGCCTAAACTCTTACTACTTGTCCACCTCACACGACTGTCTGGATATATATCACGATTTACATAGATGTTATTTGTTTTTGTTTTTGCGATACGTTTTGAATGAATTCAGTTATTTACAAAAGTGCATGTTTACCAAACTTCAAGTTGGGAATAATTGTCACTAAAACAATATATATGCCGCTCCCCATATTGGGGTACCAAATTGATTAAAGGGAAAATTATTCCTAACTCGCTTTTAGGTAAAAATGCACTTTTGTAAATAACTGAATTCATTCAAAACGTATCACAAAAACAAAAACAAATAACATCTACGTATATGTATATGCAGACTTTGAGATTTGAAAAAAAAATTAGTCGACCGCCGGTCGAGTGTGAGGGAAAATTTACTCGCCCCAAAATATTTTTACTCGTCCGACTTTATGTCTTTGTTTCAGTCAATAATAGCAAATAATTTTAGAACAATTCAAGAAATTACCGTGTGTATAATCTAACAAGAAAATATGTGTTTAACTCTTGTAAATCAACTATTTTATTACTACAAACATTTCAGTAAATATTCAACAAAACGTTAAAATACAACACCAGTTTCTCTATATAGCATCATTCATATTATTGTTCCATAAAAATACGAATCATTTCTTCGGATGCTGATACGTAGTATGAAAATGACAATTGAAATATAAATAATTCAAGACTGTGTTTATTGGTACCGTTAGAAAACGAATATATCTAACTTTATACACAAAGAAAACATAATATAAAATCACACCCTTGAAATAAATATATTTTTAAATGCAAAACAAATATTAGAGATTCATTTTTTCATTAAAACATTTTAATATGAAGTCTCTAATTGAAAAATATTCTGAAGCACACAATCATCCCAACAGCTCAAAAGAATCAGAAATAGTTACTTACAATAATTACTAAACAAAACTCGAGGCGAGATCATAAAAATGGACATTTAGCATCATATAGCATTGAACATTTCAGCGAAATTTATATAGATTAACCTAGTAATTAAATACCTTTGTTAATGAAACATTATACATCTATTCTATATTTTTATTTTTTACAAGGTAAGTCGAAATAAATGTATAACATGTTATTAATAATCAGCCGTCTTGATATTTTTATATGTTTACATTTTTATAATTCATGTCCAGATTTTTTTTATATATATCCTGATACATTTCTATCGTCCCTGGAATAAATAATTTTTGTTTACGAAGAAACAAAACTAAAGCGAAAACTGATTACTTAGTTGTTGTATAATTTAATTTTCGGTGCGTGCTTGACGGAACGATGCGTTTTTTTCCTCTTTCAAATGTTCGTCTTTACTTTTGTAAGCATGAAGTATATGTAGTTGTAGGGTCGAAGAATTTTTTTTCCGAATTATTTTCAAAATCAGAGAGCTAAATGAAGGCGACATTTTGACTACACGCCAAATGTGTAAATTTGACCTCTTGTTGACCTTTAGCGTGACCACTCTTTTTTTTTCAATACGATATTCCAACGGTCTCACAGCTATCGATGAAAGAATTCACAAATGATGAGACATAGCTTATTCTAAGTCAGCGCATGTTTGAGGGTCGTAAAATAAATGAGTTTTCCCGTTTCTTTATTTAAAGAAATTTTATCGACTGGCGGGACAGTTATTTACGACTTTTAGTCGCCCCAAGAAATTTTCAATCGACTTTGGCGACCGGTCATGTAAAGTCTCAAAAACTGTGTGTATGTATATATATATGTATATATATATATATATGTATGTATGCATGTATATGTATATATATGTGTATATAAATGTATATATACGTATATGTGTATATACGTATATATATGTATATATATTTATATATGTATATATATGCATATATATGTACATATATATATTTATATATGTATATATATATGTGTATATATATGTATATATATTACTATATGTATATATGTGTATATATATAACTACTTCCTTTACTCACATAAAATTAATATACGAAAGTATAAATTTATGCGTAAACTTAAAGTATTTACTTCAAAAGTGTTTAATACGTAGGTAGAGCTAGTTAGTAAGTTATAAAATATATATGGCGATTAAGCTACACTGAATATCTGTCGTTTTTATATACGCATCTTTGAGATTTCAGTAAGCCAATCAGCTTTCTAGTATCCACCGCGCCCTTCCTATCAGCCAATGAACATGCACTTACAGGACAAAGGCCTATTTGACCTCTGGTTGACCTGTTCCTTTGTGTGTGCTCTATTTTGCCTGGATATCTAGTTTCTTGACCTGTTTTAAATCTAGGTTAGTGTTTTTTGTTATATATATATATATATATATATATATATATATATATATATATATATATATATATAATAAACCAACTCCGGACAAAAACAGCCATACTAGAAATAAAATAAAAATACTAATAATGAAAAAGATAAATGCAACTATAGATACCGCACATTTGCCCACTTCAAAATAAATTTCTAGCCAAAAGCATAGTTTACCAGGCCACAATATTCGCGAAAGAAACCCCGAATAACAAGAAATATTACGTAGGTATAACTTCCTTAGATTTCAAAACTCGATATTATGATCACAAAAGTACATTCAACAATGAAAAACACCGTATGAAAACAAAGCTAGCAAATAAATACTGGGAACTCAAGGAAGGCTGCCGTTCGCCGGTAGTTGAATGGAAAATAGTAAGACAAGGAAACACCTGTAGAGACCTAGACGACCCATGTAGATTATGCCTTCATGAAAAATTTGCTATCCTGTACTTTAAAGAACCCCAACGTCTATTAAACTGTAGGAGAGAAATAGCGAACAACTGTGTTCACAGTATAAAATTTACTATAGGATAGAGATATTAAATAACTTTAAAAATAACAAAAACAATAGAAAATAAACAAATAAATAAATAAAATAAATAAACATGCATATACATAAACTATCATACATATATATGTATGTATGTATGTATGTATGTATGTATGTATGTATGTATATATATAAACTAACATAAAAAAACTAACCTAGATTTAAAACAGGTCAAGAAACTAGATATCCAGGCTAAATAGAACACACACAAAAAATCAGGTCAACCAGAGGTCAAATGGGCCTTTGTCCTGTAAGTGCATGTTCATTGGCTGATAGGAAGGGCGCGGTGGATACAAGAAAGCTGATTGGCTAACTAAAATCTCAATAGAAGGTGCGTATATAAAAACGACAGGCAACCATAAAATTCGCGCATAAGCCTAAAGAATCCTAGAGTGGATAAAACGCGGAATATTCAGTGTAGCTTAATCGCCATATATATTTTATAACTTACTAACTAGCTCTACCTACGTATTGAGCACTTTTGAAGTAAATACTTAAATTTTACGCATAAATTTATATTTTCGTATATTAATTTTATGTGAGTAAATGAAGTAGTTATATATATATGTGTGTGTGTGTGTGTGTGTGTGTGTGTGTGTGTGTGTGTGTGCGTGCGTGTGTGTGTGTGTATTCTTAAAAGTTTTATAGCCTTTAAAATTATATAAAAGAACATTCAATTTTTATATTTTTTATCATTCGTTGGAAAACTATTTAGACAGTAAGTTATTTAATCACCTGCAGTCACTGTATCAACTTGCTCTCCCGAATTTACAATAGTCCTAGCGTTAATTTAAGGGATCGGCAGTTGTTTACCATAAAGAACAGTCTCGAGGATTAATACATATGTGTGTGTGTGTGTGTGTGTGTGTGTGTGTGTGTGTGTGTGTGTGTGTGTGTGTGTGTGTGTGTATGTGTGTGTGTGTGTGCTTTAAAATATTACACAAAGAATTCATATGTATTGGTGCATATATTGCGTGTATACTTTATGAACATAATTCATGAAATATATTTATGAAGCCTTCGTGTACGAGTACAAATGAAAAAGATGAATATATTTGTTGTGCGTTAGGTACAGGCTGTGAGACATCTAAACAAACAAATCTAGCTGCTCGCTGGCTATTGATTTATTTCTATGGATGTATACAAGGAGATTAAGTTAATCATATCTCTCAACTATCAAATATTATATATACACATATATATATATGTATGCATGTATATATATATATATATATATATATATATATAGTGTGTGTGTGTGTGTGTGTGTGTGTGTGTGTGTGTGTGTGTGTGTGTGTGTGAAACACGTTTCTTGTAAAAGCCTATTAAACTGCTCGAATGTAGATTCTAGCTGATATAAATTATTTTATTTACGCACTATATATTATAGTGTCTGTTGGGAATCAGCTATCATCAAAGTCAGGATAAAATTCGGCTGATCATTGCAAAAAGATTTTTCAGCTTTTCTTTCGTATCGAAAGTGCCAAAATCGAGGTTAATAATGGGTCAATAGACGTTTAGAGGTGTTCATGTTCTTCCGTTCCAACATGTAAACTATTCCGTGTGTTTAATAAAATTGATTGCCGCTAGTTGTTCGTTTAAGCGGGAGAATATATATTTAAAGTTATATTTATTCATATTTATTCGGGAATATTTCTGGTTAGATAGATTTGTGAGATCATGTTGATTACATATTCTATAGCGTGTTTGAGGCATATTTTTGCTTTTTTTATATTTAGTTGCTTGTTCTGTATTGTAATTTTAAGTCTTCAGTATTGTTCTGCACGTGTAGTAGTGGAATGTTATGATAGGAAATCATAATCTGCATTTAACTCGGATCGTAAAAATAGCGGTCCTTTCTCTCTTTCTCCGTTTTGTTCTCTCTTTTTTGTTTTTCTCTTATTGTGCACGTCGTTAAACGGTGTCTTCTGGTATTTGGTATCATCTAAAGATAAAGTTAAAGGTTTCATTTGAGATATGATTTAAATAGTGTCTATTAGATTTGACTTTATAGTTAGTTAATGGGGTAACTGGATATTTTATTTGATGCAGAGAACGCAAGCAAATATGCAAATCTCTGTTATATAAGTTTTAATAGTTAAAGGTAATGAACAAGTGCAAAATATGATAGTTAATATATATATATATATATATATATATATATATATATATATATATATATATATTGTATTGTTAATTTCCCCAGTTCACTATACAAGTTTTACCAAACGTTATAGATCAATCAGCTACACATCTGTGGTTCAATAATGCCGTAAAACTGCGCTAAAACTTTTTATCATTCCTTATACAACCCATGACCTGTTATATCAGTATTTTTTATATATCTTTAGCATATATATATATATATATATATATATATATATATATATATATATATATATATATAAAGTGAAATTGTCTCTCTATGTATATGTGTGTACACTTCCCTGCCAAACTACTCTGTCAGTTTTAAGTCTACAGACTCGAGATTTAATATAAGAAGTATTGAGATTTGGGAAAATCTTTTTAATCAGTTTTTGGCCAGAAATGTGGCTGTCAAGGGATCAAAGTTCCACGATTTTACCCTTGAAACTCTGCCAAACTCCTCCGCAAATTTTGGGTCTAAACCCTTAAAATTTTAGATGTAGGTTGCTTGGACATGGATCAAACTTCTTAATTTGATTTGAGCTCAAAACAATAAATGTTGAGGGGGTCAAAATTGGGGTCAAGTTTTCAAAAATTGATCTCTGCAGTCTCTAGCAAACTATTCATCAAATTCTGAGTCTAAACATTTGAAATTTTACATAAAGGGTATTCAGACATGCAGCAAGCTTTTTAATCAGTTTTGGACGAAAAATTTGCTGCCAATAGGTCAAAGTTGAAAGATTTGACCTTTTCAGACTCTACCAAACTCCTTCGCCAATTTTGGGTCTAAACACTTTAAATTTTAGATGTAGCTTACCTGGACATGAGTCAAACTTTTTAATATATATACATCTGCACATAAAGTTATGAACAGTACACAGGGCGCGGGCAAAACCGGGCTGAACTGCTAAGAGATCTCAATAAATACTAAAGTTTCCATAATATTGATATTGAATTTGATAGCAGTTATAAATTGAGATGTGCAAAGTTTTGTATCGAGAAAGATTGGTATTTATTTAACAAGAAACTACAGTTTTTTTTCCATAGCCAATAACAACAAAACATTAGTAATAACTAGGGCTATGACAACAGCATAATCTTTTCATTGTTTTGACTCTCGAGTCTGTATCCGTTGATATCGTATATGCTTTTATATATATGGTTCTCGGTTGATTAACTGTATCTAACTCGAGAGACAAAATGATGATGAGAATAGTCTGTTGTCATAGCCCTAGTAACAACAAAAGAAAGATAACTCTGTTGGAAATATCTCAATACGAACTCTCTAAAGTTGAAAAATGACGGATTGTAAATTGTATACGCAGCGTGTTTCGAAGAAAGAATAGACGTTTATTTACAAATATTCTAACAAGTCGGGGTTTTTTCTGTAAATTCTGAAGATGACTATAAAATTCGATTTTTATATTATTTTTATTATTAATGTGCCGTGTGTATTGACCATGAAAAAACAGCTGAATTTTTAAAAATAAAGATAAAATGTGCTTGATACACAATCTTCTATTCATGGTAAAAATATTTCTATTCATATAAGTAATATCTAATTATAACATTACATACCTAAACAAGAATAGGTTTTAAAGTTCTAAAATTCATGGTAAAATTATGACTCATGGACTCGTGGTTCAATGGATAAAGCGTTGGGTAATAGTCTGCTTTAAGTGATAATCTTCTGAGTGTTGAAGATTCAATCTTCAGTACAGGCGATACAAAGAATATAATTAAGAATTACTAAAGACTTCTACTCGATCGTGGCTGATGGAACAAGAGCAGTCCTACCCGTAGATGAAAGAGAGGTTCTCGTTCGAAATTCCGCAAAGATTCCCACATTCGACATAAAGATCCCCGAGTTCGATCAACGCACCTGATAAAGATCGACGGTTACAACGGCCCAAACGTTTTGAAATTAATATCCAAGATAAAAACTGTGGTCAGAATAATGTAAAAATACATACGATCAAATCTTTATCTGAAAAAAATACCGATCTTACTGAGTACGTTTGAACAATCTATGTGCGATATTAAATATCACTACGTATTCAGAGAATAACTCGCCTCTTCATGGATGTTGTGACGGCATGTTCCGGGAGCTTACGATTGTAACATAATCTGGAAGCCCGTTATATTCACCGTGACGGCTTTACTAAAATGATTTAATTTTTGCGCGATTAAAACCAATATTTTGTTCCTGTTTATTAACTGTCGTCTGCTGAATTGGCTGAGCGTTTTATCATATTCCGGCGGTTTACGCATATACAAAAAACAAGTCATTTTCTGCATAAGTACCCAAATATAATTACATGAAACAAAATAATTAAATTGAAGAATTAGGTTGGTATCGTTTAATGTCAATGCATATTGCGATGGAAGAACTTTGACTAGACATATTTTTTATTTGCATAATTCCCATTAATATTTTTCATCGTCTTCTCGTTCAGTTTTCTCCATCATAGGCTAAGAGGAAAACACCTTTCTAATTACATTATTTTAAAATCGATCACAAGGAATGTATATGACGTCATCACGTAAGGTTAGCTAAAATAAGATGCATGAATGTTTTTTGTTTTATTGCTGTTGTTGTTGTTGTTTTTTGTTTTTTTTTAATAGAAACTAATTGAAATTTACAAGTGTATAGTTGAACAGTTTAAACTATCCTTTCTGTAAACCTTCCAACTCACCTCATGCATTGCACATGCTCAATACAGCATGTATAAGACTAGAAGTAAAAAGGAAATTATTTACTATTTTCAGTCCAAGAGTTTCAGTCTGGATAAGATATTGTTCTGTTCAGACATGTGAGATATACCCCCCAGAATTTACCTTCTCGCTATGAAAAAAAGTTAGCTTACCAGGAAATGTCGACACTACTGCTTTAACATTTTTCGTAGGCGAGTGTGTATTTCACCTAGTGCACTGACTTTTTAAACCCCACGTGACCTTGCAGAGGATGTAAATATGACTTATCTCATTTCAATTTATTTCTGTCGAACAATTAGCACACAAAATTTAACATACATACTCCTTATAGAATGCGTTTGGTCACATCTTTGAAAACATTATTTCCTAAAGTTAATTTGAAAATATTAGAAGACCAAATAATGTTGTAACATATTTTACTGAATGATTAAAATAATTATTTTCTGAGATTTTCGGAGTAAGCCGTATCCCTTTCTCTCTTCACAACGGGCTGATTCTTCGGGGTTAATGACTAAAACTAAAAGAGATGTTGCGAGTCTATCTGTGCTCTATCATTATTTTTATGAGAAGTATTTAACTGAGCTTCAATCACCCCCCCCCTGCAAAATATTCACAACAAACACTCGTTTAGCTACAACTAATTTCAACAATTTCCATCACTGTTTATTTGTACTTAAATCTAAATACAAATTCCATGAACAAAGTTTCTTTCCTAGAAGTGGCCGCCTGTGGAACTCTATATCGCGAGTCTGCTTTCCAGCTGAAAACAACATGGTCGTCTTCAAGTCTAATGTAAACAAGTTCTTGTTAGGCCGTCCTCTTAATAAAATTCTAGTCAAGTTCCATCACTACCGATCTGTTGTCTTAGTGACCACTTTACACTTATTCACCCGTATCCTCAAATGTCCTTTATGCTTTGATAAGGGATGATATATACTTTCTGTCCACCACAGCAAGATGTGACACAAAGTCGAAAGGTGGAGTGTTCAAGCCAGTGCCCCTCCTTTAGTGGCACTCTGGCCTAGCAAAAATAGACCGAGCATCCCCATCGGCATTCTACGGTAGCGGCGCTTCAGGCAACAAGCGAAAAATCTGTCTCACCCGAAAGTCGGATGGCTAGGCCTGGGAGGGTGGACCTCTTTGGTAATACCCAGGCGACACACCTCAGTCCGACAGGTACTGGGCCAGGTACTGGGCTAGGTACTGAGCCAGGTACTGGCCTCACACCTATTGGGCTGATTAGCAAAAACAGATTCTTGACTGGTAATTTCTACTCACTCCAAGCAGTTAGAGCAGGAAATAGACTTACTCTCCAGTATTCTAAGAATAGGAGGCTTTGATAAGAAATGACTCCCATTGTAAAAAATATGAAATAACAAACAAATGTTTGATATCGCCAGTCAAACAATTATGTATAAAAGACAATTCAAAATCCTGCCAACATTTTTGGATTATCAAAAAATAAATGTAAAACTTTAATTGTTATTTCTCTTTCAAACGCCCAGCATATGAATACCAGAAATCTATAACATTGATTATTGAAAAACAGGCTTACGAAGTCGAAAAGTATAAGAAACAACTCCGATTACTGGAATTAAAAAATCTAACTTTTAGAATTCTAACATATCCGAAAGCAAATATAAAAGTAGAAGTTTTGGTAAATTTGTACTTGGTTTCCACCTTAACATTTTCCTTTAAAATGACGACTTTTATAAGTTTACGGGTATGCTGAAACGAATATCACATTTAAAATTTCCGCAAATTAGTAATTTTCCTGATTTTTAGCAATGTAATTTCTTATGGTAAAAGTGGTGGCCATTGTTGCACGCGCAAGCACGTATATTTTTTGGCATAATTAATATACTCACTATTTCATAACTAGCTATAACATATACTGACCCAACGGGTCATGGGTATTCTAGTATATATATATATATATATATATATATACTAGAATATATGTGTGTGGCTGTGTCTGTGTGTGTCTGTGTCTGTGTATGTATCTCTACCTCTATGTCTTCTCTATTTCTACTATTATATAAAAGTCACTGTGTGTGTGCATAGGTTCGAAAACAGCTTAGCATATCTTTTTCAAATTTTACACAAAAGTAATTTATATGTCTGGCAGTGTTCTTAGATATGTTTTGTACAGAAATTCATCCAATGACTATCGAAAATTGAAAAATATCGATCTATAAAATAGTTTTTTTTTCTCATAGATAAAAAAAAAATAATTTTTACAGGTGAATTTTTTTTCAGTTACACCGGCCAAGAGAGATATTATCAGCAAATCAAGGGAGATTCAGTTCTCAGCAAATCTGTTTTTTTTTCTTAAAGTAACAGAACTATTGTTATTTGGAGATAAAGCTCAGGGGTAGAGTATTACATCGAATAGTCCCCTGTTCAAGTCCGGGTGTATCTCACAATTTTATTTTAATTTTTTTTCTATTAATGAGTTCAATTTATGATAGAAGAAGAGGCACCATTTAAAATCGCTGCAAAACATTTCTTCGCTTGCATATTTTAAAACTAAACATTAATCAGAAGTGACTTTTCCAGAGAATTCATGGTCAAACGCACATATCAGCTGACGTGATATTGTAAACAAACACAGGCGAAAATTGATGAATGACATTATCATTATTATTTTTTATTTTATTTTTATTTTTATTTTTGCGAATTAGTCCACCAGGTAAATTATCCCTCGTTATATATGATATTCAATAGAGGATTAATGCTATGATAATATATACGCAATCTGTTAAATTAAAATATCATGTGTAAGCTTATAGAACGACTGGGCAACGCCGAGCGTCCAGCTAGTATATATATATATATATATATATATATATATATATATATATATATATGTGTGTGTGTGTGTGTGTGTGTGTGTGTGTGTGTGTGTGCATATATGTATATACATATGTATATATATATATATATATATGTACACATGTATATATCATCATCAGCAGTGTTCCGTCTTAATTCGAGGTTGCATTCCCCCAGTGGCTTAAACGCGCCCCCAGATACCAATCTGGATATTTCTACGACTCTCCGCAGTAAATACAACGCCTTTCCTTCCCAAATTTTCACTCATCTGGTACTGGCCATGCTCATCGTTGCTTAACTTCGGTGATCTGGACATGACCAGTGTTTAACCGTGATTATGCTATATATATATATATATATATATATATATATATATATATATATATATATATATATATATATATGTATGTATATGTATATATATATATGAATGGAAATGTATAAAAAAAGAATACGAAAAGTATAAAAGCTTATAACTTTTCTTTATTCGTTTTCAATTGGTGACGTGCAGGAATACAAAATAATATTATGAAAAAAAAATTAAAAACTTTTTTTATAAGTACATGATTTTTATAAGTACATAATTTTACACACACACACACACATATATATATATATATATATATATATATATATATATATATATATATATATATACTTCTCCTATATCACAGAAATTAATTTAGTTCCCCAAAAAGCCTCAGTACTTTATTTCGCTCCTAATGTAACTATCGCTAGACGTCGCATCCCTATTATATAACCTCGCATCTTTTTTCCTCTTCTGATGAGAAGCATTAGGCTTCGAAATACCATTGTATAAAGAGTTATCACTTACTCTACATCCCAATTGATATATACCTTTATTGAATAAATAAATTTATATATATGACTATATAGTTTTATATCGTCATTTTCTTTCTTTATTGATTTCTACACACGCACACACACACACATGTGTGTGTATGTATTTATATATGTATATATGTATATGCATATGTTTATATATATGTATATGTATATATGTATATGTATATATATTTAAATATATATGACTATATACATGTATGCGCATATATATGCATATATACGTATATACACTGCGTATCAAATTATTAACGAGTTTACATTTTTTTAAATATTTAAGGAACGAGTGAATAAAAATCCATGAAACTTTGAGAAAGTGCTTACAATCCTATTCAGCTACTTCAGTCAGAAAATAAAAGTATTTAAAGTAGTATTAGTTAAACTATGGCAAAAGATAGGAATATCTGTTGATTTCAGTGTAGCAAGTTATTAACTAGGTTGAGACAAAACAAAATATACCTATAACTTGTTTATTAAAATAATTTTCAAACATTAAAAGAACTAGGGAAAATGTTTAGAACACAATAACTACATAGCAATTTCAACGTTGACATAATTAAAAGGGGATATGCGATCCTTTTTTATGAATGACTTGTAAAAGACGTTGGTCCACAGAATTAGTCAACTTTGTGATTTCGTCAACAGTTATTCCTCACGATACCTCCTGAAGA
Organism: Euprymna scolopes; assembly: GCF_053919585.1. Classification (NCBI taxonomy): domain Eukaryota; kingdom Metazoa; phylum Mollusca; class Cephalopoda; order Sepiida; family Sepiolidae; genus Euprymna; species Euprymna scolopes. Next base: position 49,209,296 of record NC_136488.1, read on the forward strand.
GCATCCCATAACTCATCTTTGCTCTTAAAAAAAAAAAAAAAAAAAAAATTGGCTTCCGCTTGCATAGAGGCGTCGCTTTATGATACTCTAAAGGTTCTCAATTGGGTTCAAATCTGGTGAATTTGCAGGCCACTCCATCTTCCGTAGCCCAGTGAACCCCAGTTGTTGCAAATACTCTTTGCTTTTGTTTGCTGTATGCGAGGGAGTATTATCCTGCATAAAATAATGATTTTTCTGAACGTCAACCTTTGCTTCTTCAGCCATGGTTCAAAGTGCTCCTTCAGAAAAGCTATGCAAGCATTTGGGGTTCTCCATGGGCCAACTAAAGTACCTCCAATAATCCCAGCCCAAATCATTATCCCACCACCACCTTGTTGGCGCCTTAAACGCTGATGACGATGCCGTCCATCTAGGACCCATCCCTTGCTCCAACCATCTGAGCCATCAAGAGTGAACAAAACTTTGGAAAAATCCGTTTTCATGTTGTACTTTTAGACTTATTCTTCAATCCGGCTTGGTCAAAGACTTTTCGACTTGTCTGTCTTGGGTTATTAACAACTTCAAGTTTAATTTGGAGTAGAGAACGGCGTGAAACAACTCTAGATTTACCTTTATCAGCTCTCTTACGTACATTTGTAGGGTCCTTGACAAAGTTATTCATAGTTTGATGGTACCTTCCTATCATTTTTGATATTTTGAGGGTAGCTTTACCTTTTGCTAGCTGTTCTGTAATAGTACGCTTTTTAGAACTATTAAAACCACCTTTACGACCCATTTTATTGACGAAACAAACTGCCTTGTTAATAATTTGACACACCTCAAATACCGTGGATTTAGTAATTACGATGATAAGTTATTTACATTACGCGGAACAGTACGAAAATTTCACAGTACGCGCAGCTTAGCATTGCCGACGTCTCCGAAGCTTTTGATACGGAACTACCGGTAAGTTTCTGAAACTGTGTATGTGTGTTTGCATGTATAATTCATATATTTAAACTAGAAAACCTTACTTAAACACTGATCTTAATTAATATAAGACGTTTCAATGATACTAATATTTGTTTTCAGAGCAGTTATAAATCTAAATTTTTTCTGACAAGTGCAAAGTTTTGTATCAAGCAAAATCGGTCTTTATATTAAAAAATACAGCTGTTACTTCATAGCTAATACAAATGGAACACTTATGAAAATTCGACTCATTCTAAAACCTCTGATTCCAACTCAGGCTCCGCAACGTTGCTGGAAACCTATTAGAATTTTACTGCACTCATCCATAAATGATAATGATTGCTTCCAAAATTAGAAATAAACCATTTCCTCCAATGTGGCATAACCACATTGATAATGATTGTAAACTTTATTTATTTTGACTCTTTTCTCTCTCTCTCTCTCTCTCTCCCTCTCTCTCTCTCTCTCTCTCTCTCTCTCTCTCCTTATTTCTTTTTCTTTTTTTTCATTCTTTCTCCCTTATCAGTTACACTTTTTTGGGGGCTGTTTTACCAAATATGAAAACCAGCCCGACCACCAATTACGACGTCTGATTTGACAAGTCAGCCGCCTTCCCGACTGGCGACTATTCAGTTGTTCTATGAAAAATACAACACTATCAACAACTCAAGATAAAATCCAATATTTTCAGATTGCCTTTATGGAAAATGCTGTGTCAGCGGACGGAAGGGCGGTAGTATGCGAAAATCGACGCGTAATGCATTTTGGCCAGATTTCCGCACCAATTTTGTACAATAACCGTCATCTGCAAAATATAAATCGCACCCGTTTTTCAGAACGCGATCGATTTTTGTATGTTTAAAATAAATTATTGCTTTTTGTTTACTTTTCTGGAATTATATAAAGCAATCGTACAAAAGCAGAGCTTGTTTCGCTACAACTCTACATTCATTTTTTTATCGTTATCCCGTAATATTTATTTACCAGTTTTTAATCACAATAATAAGCATATAGTTCCTAATATTAGAAATTTAGTTGACGTATTTATCGAAGTGTTGTGTCAAAAAGCACTAAAGTGTCAATAAAAGAAAAATGCATTTTCAGTGGCACAACTTTTTCTGTTAAGACAGATTGAGATTTTAATACTGCCCTACTATATTCATACATTACAATTAAATGTTGAAATCAATTTTACTACAGTAGAAACATCGGTACGATAAGCAATTTGAAAGTCCGTTAAGAATCGAGATAACACGATGCAGTTTTTTGGGGGGATTTTCACATTTTTTTTTTTTTTTTTTTTTTTTCCTATTTTCGGCTCCATGAGCCTTCCTTGGAGTGATACAAATATTTTTTCTGTGTGTCGAAATCTTACAACGTTGCCGAAAATCGCCGACTTTTTCCGGTCTTTTTATTACTGACTGATAGCCGAAATTAAATACGCTGATACGCGTGTACAAATCTTAAAACCAATTTTACTACAGTAGAAGAATCGGTATAATAGGAAATTTGAAAGTCTATTAAGAAACTAGATCATTCGACGCATGATGTTTTTCTAATCTATATATTAGTACGATGTGCTATTTTGTGCTATTTTTGTGTCACGCTTACTTTTTTTTTTCTTCCGAGTGGTAATCATTTCATTATGATCTTCCAATTCTTGTAATAAATAATTTTACCAAGTTTGGTTTTGGTTTCGGTTTCGTTTATAGCTGATGGTACTCAAGTAATCTATATTTTTATAAATAATTTTACCAAGAATTCTTCATAAGTTTTGGTTTCAGTTTCGATTATAGCTGATGGCACTCAAGTCATATATTTTTTATAATTTACCAAGAATTCTTCATAAGTTTTGGCTACGGTTTCGATTATAGCTGATGCTCACAAGTCAAATGGATATATTTTTTTTTCTGAAATCATAATTTTATAATATGTAAGAATCGATAGAAAATTGACTCTATAATAATATGTACGAAATCTGCATAAATTAAAATATCATATTTAAGCGTATTTTACGGCCAGACTACGCCGGACGGACCTGCTAGCTTAGAAAAATACTTTTGCAGTTTTAACAAAAGAGCTACAATAATATCAGGGTGTCACCATTTACGCTGAACATACACAGAATGCCAACATCAATATATTACATATGAAAGAGAGCATTTTTTTTAAGGATTGGACATTCCCAGCATAGAGATACATTAAGAAAAACTGCATTGGCTGCTCCATGCGAATCTAGCGATTCAGATAGCGAATCAATCGAGGAACAGACTGATTTTCCGATGCAAGTCTCGGCATCAACGATAAATGTCGGATGAGGAAGATGACGTACTGTTGATGGAGAGAAAAGTCGGTACGCTTAGCCAGGCGGCGCAACAAGCTATTACCTTAGAGGCAAGTCATCACCCGTTTGCGGCATTTCCTGATCCGGTAGAAAGAAAAAGAATCCAGCCGGAAATAAACAGGATTAGCACGAAGAGGGGGAGAGTGAAAAAGGATAAGGAGAAAGGGGGTTGTTAAGGATGGGTAAAAACTATATTCTGTTTTTATTTAAGTTATAATTTCTCCGTCCTAAAATAAAAGAAAAATTCTTTCTCAGTTGCTTTATTCACTAATGATAATCGGAAAGATAGCAGTGCTTCCTGTTTGAACAGAGTATGTGGAATGGTAAGAAGGTAAGAATTAAAGAAAATAACTAAGCAGAACATGGAGCTATCGAATGTCATTTCCCCAATGTCAATTTGATAATTGTGACGCGATTAACGTCGATGTTTAATGTAAAAATGAGAAAATAGAGAAAAAAAATATATTCACGAATATGCTGTTGTGTATATCAAACTAAAAGACATTATCTTTTGTGTGTGTATAAATTATTGTAACGGTGACATGCATTTTTTATTTGTAAATTCAATTAAATAATTGTATTATTTTGTTATGTTGTATACAGTGATGGAATAGCGCGTGGGAAATGAAAAATAATATATATATATATATATATATATATATATATATATATATATATATATATATATATATATATCATTGAGGGGGGGAGAATAACATGGGTATGCGTGTAAGATAATCGCAGGCCACTCCGGGAAGAAAAATATTCGATGCGTTGCACACGCGCAAATGGATTCAAATGTGAAGAATGTGGGACTTTCCGCCGTTGTCTAACGGAATGTATAATTTGACCCAGATACCGGCCAAATGGTTGAAACAATAGACAAATGAAATATTAAAGATTCGAATAGGAAAAGAATTTTATAAATAAAATCGTCACAGAGAAAAAGGCAGTCAATCGGTCAGAGGGGGAGCAGCGACGCGCGTCACCACTTTTTTCGTCGTTCGATATCTGACGACCAGGCATCCTCCAGAAACGTCAAAACATAGAAAAATAATTTGTCACCGAAAGACTGATTTGTCTATGCAAAATAAAACCAATATATTTTTGTAGATCAACTGTGTTGTGATTTTTACTTCGCGTGTATGGATATATTTTGTACCAGCGACAACGCTTCTTGATCCACTAGCCACAGCGATTACATAAGTAGAATTTGTTAATAAAACAAAAAGGAAGGCGCGATTATATATATATGGTTTATTCAATGTCAAAATGACAGGGGGTAAAACCATATCTAACACGGATTTTTTTTTTTTCAAATTTGCTACGCTCTTAGATCTCCATGAAAGGAATTGCACTTGTTAAACATCTCAAGGTCAAGGGGTTCATAAGATATGACCTTGACCTTTTACAAAAATATGAATTTTTATGAAGAAGTGACCAAATTTATAAGACGATATCTCTGTTATTTATGGGCCTAAAAAGTTCATTCATATATTATTTTAAAGTACTTGGATAGATCTATAATTTTATCTGGGAATATTTTTTTCAAGGTCAACTTTTTTAAGTTGACCTTGACCTTAACTTTTAACCTGAATTATCTTAAAAACCGTTCCTTCAATTTCTTTTATATTTTGACAGAAGATTTGTCTATCTTATATATTCCAAATTTCGTGATGGGCCTTTCAGTAGAACTATCATTACGAGCGTTTTAAAGAAGTGGGCAAATTCAAAATGGCGGAACGTAGTACCTGCGACTTCATATAAAACATTTTGATATTTCCCAATATGGTCAATTTTGATATCTTTGCAAAGCTTTTTTATACCGATCAATATTTGCATAAAGACCATGGTCAAAAAGTAAAAAAAAACAATGTTGATGAAATTGAATTTTCTTCAATTGTTTTATTTTTTGTTTTTGTTTTTTTAATGCAACACGGATTTTGTTATGGAAAATAATGATATAATTAGTGCTGAGGTAGTTAATCAGAATCTAGAACATCTAGATATTTTTTTAGTAATCGGAATCAGAAAACTTATATGTGACAAACCAATGAAAAGTGGTATTTCAAACTTATGTGACAAAAGGATTCTAAAAAATGTTAAACATTTATTTTGTTTGTATTAAAAGATATGTAGAACATTTATTTTTAAGCTACTAGCGAAAATAAAAGCTAAGAACATAAAAAATATGATGTGTATTTATTTTAGCTGTGTGAAAAAAAAAAACATAAAACATGACCTTTTTCCTGCCCAGTTCTTCAGCATTAACAAATCTGACAAGAAAGTGCTAAAAGATATTAAAATACTTTGGTTTTTCATTATATTAAACTTTTATCACCTCTATGTTAGACATCTTCTAATTTTTGAAGTCACCGTCCCTTTACTGTTATAAAAATACATTCTCAATATATGTAGTAGAGGGGATTGGTGAAGATAAAAAGCAATAAAAAAAGTATTTAAAAAATATATATTGAAATCGTTTTGCCAGTTGAGTTTGACTTGGAACAGATAAGACAAGAAAATTCATGCAACAAGATTGACATTTTGCCAGTCACCATAAAAATGTAAGTTCTATTTTCATTAATTTTATGTAGAATTTTAGTAGATATTTTTATTAAAATGGTGAACCTGTAGGAGCGTCACTCCTACTAAAAATATGTTTCTGTTCGGTTTCTTGCTATTTTTCAGTGGATTATTATTGAATGGACACTTATATGCAAGATTATTAAAGAAAAAAAATTAAAAATTAATATTTCTAAATTTGTAAGGGTTGCTCACTTTTTAGTTACGACGTTATAGAAAATCGATACCCTATTTTGTAAACACGTGAATGAATTTGTTTCTTTTGCCTATTTTTTGTACTTATGTATTTTAGCTACTGTGCTGAAATAGCGTTATTACGAGGGGTGTCCAATAAGTAATGCCCCTGGCCCACTTCCCATAGCAGTAGAAAAACGAAACGTGGCACAGTTATTAGTCTTTCCCTACATAGGAACCACCCAGAGTTGTGCACTTCTCCCATCGTTTAATCCAGCTCTGGAGACCGTTTTTGTAGAACACCCCGAGCTGGTCCTCCAACCACGACGTGACTTCAGAAATCAAGGCTGCATCATCTGGGAAACGCTTTCCTTTCAAAAACAACTTCATGGCTGGGAAGAGGTGAAAGTCAGAGGGTGCAAAGTCATGAGAATAGGGAGGATGGGGAAGGATTTCATAACCACACGCCCGTGCTTCTGATCTGGCAACATCCGAGTTGTAGACAAGAGCGTTGTCATGCAGGAGGAAGGTACCTTTACTGATCTTGCCCCGCCTCTTGATTTTGATAGCTTCCCTTAATTTCCTCAAAAATGAAGCATAATAGGCTCCTGTAATTGTGGTACTCTTTGCCAGGAAATTTGTCATCACTACTCCGTCCTGGTCCCAGAAGACTGTGAGCATGACCTTGCCAGCGGAGGGCTGCACCCTTGCCTTTTTTGGAGGTGGTGAGTCCAAGTGCTTCCACTGCATTGACTGGTCTCTGGATCATAGTGATGAACCCAGGTTTCATCCTGTGTAATCAGTCTTTTGAAAATCTTTGACTCATCTTCTTGGCACATCTCCAAATTCATCCTCGAACACTCGACGCGTTCTCGCTTCTGGAATAGTGTGAACAACCTGGAAATCCATCTGGCAGAAACCTTATACATATGCAAATGGTCATGAATGATAGTTTCCACAGACCCTGTACTAATCTTGGGCTATTTGGCGAATAGTAATGCGCTGATCTTCCAAAGTGGCAGCCTCAACTTGACGGACAGATGCCTCATCAATGGCAGAAGGGGGCGACCAGATCTGGGAGCTGTTTCCACAGACTTCCGGCAATGTTTGAATTCACGATGCCAGCGTTTTACAAGTTCATATGATGGGACATTATCACCATAAGTTTCTTTCATTTCATCAAAAGTCTCCTGTGGTGTGCGTCCTTTCAAATACAAAAACCGGATCACTGCTCGACATTCAACAGGCTCCATTTCACACCTGATTCAGTTTAAACACCTATAAAACAGAAACCACAATTAGTTCAGAGCTGTAATTTGCCACATAACCTGTAGAGATATAAAGCATTGTACATGCAAAGTTTCAGCTAGATCAGACAACTGGAAATGGATCAGGCGCATTACTTATTGCACGCCCCTCGTATTTCGAAAGTCATTCTTAAGATGGAGAGGGGTGTTTTGTAGGGACCTCTAAACGTTTGTAAAGAATTTTGTACATAATCCCGTGACGTCAGACTTGTGTTTACTTTACGAAATATGGAACGACAGAAGCGACTTAATGCTTTTTTATAAACCTTTGTTTATCCTCTTCAAATGGCAACTAATAAATAATATTTGTTATAATTTTGTTAGGTTTTAAGTTTTACACAGTTTGATTATTAGTAATATTATAAACATTTATATATTAACTATAAAATTCGGTTTTACTAAATATTTACGACTGTTCCTTTGGTTAATTATGGATTTCCATACTTTATTTGGTAAAAAGGGACAACCTAGAAACCGTAGTGATCTTTGAAATAGTTAATTTTTCGCACAATAATATTTTTCAATCGTCTTTAATCTGATGATGAAATAGATTACAAGAGTCGTGGTTATATTATAACTTAATATTAAAATAAAATTTAAACACGGTTATTTTTTTAAATCTATGTTGTAATGGAAATTTTGAAATAATGGAGTTTTAATCTTTTAAAATCAATTAACTTTTAGGAAGTTTTTACTTCGCAATTCAAGGGGAGAAAAAACGTTATTTTAAAAAAAAAGGATTAATTTTTTAATTTCAAATTCAAGGTAAGTTTTTGTCCAATTTGTGCATTTAAAATGTAAAAAAATAAATATTTTGTATTTATTGGAACTCTTATCTTTCATAATAAATAGTAATTTCGATCAATTTAAATATATTTCGTTAAACTTGTGAATGAGGAAGGAATCTTATCTTTGTCAAATACGCGAAAAACTAGATTTCCACAAGATACAATTAATAAAGTATAGCAGTTTTACAAAAGTGAAGAAGTCAGTCGAGTAATGCCTGGGAGAAATGATTACAAGACTGTTTTAAAGGATGGGGAACGGGTTCAGGAACAAAAATATCTTGTAACCTGAAAGAGGCATTTAAAATGTTCACATCAAAGCATCAAGAGCAAATAGGCTTCTCTAAATTCGCCGAGCTTAGACCAAAAGAATGCGTGCTAGCAGGTGGTGTTAGGACTCATACTCTTTGCATTTGCACAATCCATCAGAATATAAAGTTGATGATTACAGGATCTCATCTGGCTAAACTGACTGAAGGAGAAAGTCATCATTTGACAGATTTCAACCAATGCATACTTGCTGTTACATGCAATGAAGCATCGACAAATTGTTACTTGGGTGACTGCTCATCTTGCAACAAACTGATGGATGATTTTGTTATGCAAGAAATTTTTCAAAAAAATTCAATTGATGATTTTGTATACAAACAGTGGTTATCAACTGATAGAACCATTCTACAAACTCTATCACAATCTACAGAGGAATTTATTGAAACTTTCCATGCAGGCCTTCAAAAATTGAAGAAGCATAATTTCATTTCCAAAGCACAATCAAAATTTTCTTCTGATAGAAAAGGTTCTTTAAAGTTTGGTGAAGTCTTAGCAATAGAAGATTTTTCTGAGAATTATTCATTTATTTTGTAAGATTCAGCTCAAGGATTCTACTGGAATAATGATCAAGTTACATTGCACCCATTCATCTACTACTATAGAAATAGAATTGACCTTGAGCATATTACTTTCGATTTGACATGGAATGATCCATAAATATATATATATATATATATATATATATATATATATATATATATATACTTGTTTATTGTTATATAAACATGCTCACATCCCGCTGCTACAAACAGCCACTTGCTTCAATCAAACAACAGATATCATCAGGCAGCGACTTGACTATTCAAATGTTCAATGAATAATAATTATTCATTGAACATTTGAATAGTCAAGTCGCTGCCTGATGAAATCTGTTGTTTGATTGAAACAAGTGGCTGTTTGTAGCAGCGGGATGTGAGCATGTTTATATAACAATAAACAAGTATTATCAGCTCTTTTTGTTGAGCACTATCTAACAACCTCGTTGAATTCACTAGTCCATTACTTTTGAATAAAAAAAACCCGAGTATATATATATAAAAAAATAATAATAATAAAATAAAATAAATAAATAAATAAATAACACCGTATAAAAACAACACTAGCGAATAAATACTGGAAACTCAAAGAAAGCGGACATTCGCCGGTAATCGAATGGAAAATAATGAGACAAGCTACCACGTGCAGATATTTAGACGACCCATGTAAATTATGCCTCCATGAAATATTTGCTATCCTGTACTTTAAAGAACCTCAAAATCTATTAAACTGTAGACGAGAAATAGCAAACAACTGTGTTCACAAAATACAACTTACTTTAGGATAGCGATACAAAATAGCTTTAAAATTAACAATAACAATAGAAAACAAACAAATAAATAAATTAATAAACATGAATATACATAAACGATCACACATATATGTATATATATATGTATATATATGTGCATGTGTGTGTGTACACATAGGTATATTTATATATATATAAAAAAAGGAAGGAAAACGTCTACCTTAAACCACTAACCTAGTTCTAAAACAAATCCTTTGTTCGATAAAATGCATGCCCATTGGCTGATAGGAAGGGGCGCGGTGGATACTAGAAAGCTGATTGGCTAACTAGAAATCCTCAACATATATAAAAACAAGAAGCAACGACAGAATTCGCGCATAAGCCTGACGAATCCTATAGTTGGATGAAACGTAGAATATTCAGTGTAGCTTAATCGCCATATATATTTTATAAATTACTAACTAGCTCTACCTACGTATTGAGCACTTTTGAAGTAAATACTTAAAGTTTACGCATAAATCTATACTTTCATATATTAAATTTATGCGAATAAATGAAGTAGTTATATATATATATATATATATATATATATATATATATATATATATATATATATATATATATATATATACTTGCTGGTAGTCTAGCATTGCCCAATTGTACAATACGCTTAAACATGATATTTTAATGTATGCAGATTGCGTATATATTATTATAGAAACAATCCTTGTTTGATTATTATATATTACGAGGAATAGGTTGCCCAACGGACTAATTCGCAAATAATAATAATAATAATAATAATAATAATAATAATAATAATAATAATAATGCCGTCCATCAAATTCCATCTTTGTTTGTTTACAATATCACGTCAGGCATAACGATGAATGCACTGAAAAAGTCACTTCTGATTAATGTTTAGTTTTAAAAAATGCAAACGAAGAAATGATTTGCGGCGATTTTAAATGGTCCCTCTTTTTTTATCGTAAATTGAACTCATTATGAGAAAAAAATAAGAATAAAAAGGTGAAGTACACCCGGGGATTGAACAGGTGATCATTCGATTTCTAATCGAATGATTTATCACTAAGCTTTATCTCCAGATTATAAAAATCTGTTTTTTTTTAAGAAGAAATTATTTGCTAAAATTTTAATGTTTCTCTTGCCGGTGTAACGTAAAATATTCCCGTTAAAAATTATTCTCTTTTAAGATAAGAAATAAAAGCTATTTTTAAGATCGGATTTTTTCGAATAACAAAGAAACTCCTTGAAAAACTTATTGTGTTTGTGGCTTTTGAAGTTCAACTATAATTACAGAAATTTCTTTTACGTCCAAGAATAGACAGCTCTTAGAATGTCCAAATAGGTAATCCCATCCAGTAAAAGAGAAGAAGGTTCTTACTTTTTGACAGCTTGGCGTCCTGTTCGAAAAAGAGGAAGAACACGGTTTTTTGCATTCTGTACAACAAATAAGGTGTCCACTGATTAGTCAAGAAAGAACGCCTTGGCCTATCGTACAGGGCTTTCCTTTTATAATAGGAGGAATAAGCAAGAAGAGAATTATTTATGAGAGAAAGAGAAGTAACCGTTTTTATACCATATACAATGATAAATCATTGAATGATCGCTGGGCCCTGATAAGTCGTGACTTTATAGTATTAACAAAAGCTTCAATAACTAGTTTAATTGCACGTTTAATTCAGGCTTAGAATTAAATGATCACGTAAAGTTATCCGATATCTAGTTAACTCCTGTTTTTGTTTTTTTTTTTGTTTGTTTTTTTTTTTTTGTTTTTTTTTTGTTTGTTTCTTTCGGTGTTTTTACTCTTTTGATATTTAATCCGATTTTTTTTTTTACTCAAATAATGTATTTAAATTCTTTAACAATCCTTCACTCTATAATAAAGATCAATGTTTATCTACTGGTATATTTTTATATAATCAATATATGTGCGTCTCCTCACACAAAAGTTAATGAGTAAAAAACAAAACGTGCCTTTTTCTAGCATCCAGGCGAAACGACTTCAAGTGGTGGGTCGAAAAAAAAAAAGCAAATAGCAAGTGGAACAACCTTCACTATCTGAAATGAATTCAGAAAGAAATCATTCACTTTAAATAAAGAGTCAACGATGGATGTTTTTGTTCGTTTTTTTGTTTTTGTTTGTTTTTTGGGTTTTTTTTTCTTTTTAAGTCATCAGAAACTGATAATAATTATTTGTATGCAAAATAAAATTATTGACATAATTCTATGAATTTATATGAATACAGGTGCGAACACCAGCGAAAAATGATTTTTAGGGTTCATTTTTTAAGGTCTGTACCCTAGATTAAATATAAATTTTCGAACTTGGAAATAATTATTGCGCTTTTGGTTAACAATCAAACAACGAGAACTTAAAACACTAATAACATGAGTCCATCATAAGATTGCATACAATACGCTTAACAACGTAACGACGAACGGAAGTTTTATCTGGGCCTTATTTCCACATATTTTATGAAGAATTCTCGACGTTATGCGACGGAAGCATTGATAAGGTCAAAACTATTTACCTCATCAGGCCGAAGTTTTGTATGGCGGTTTCTGTTATCAAAGAGCATCAGATCCATGCATCAAATTTTGAAAATTCGGAGGTTGAAAAATTTTCCACCATATGCCGAACATTTTGAGATCAAGATCAAAAATCAAGATCAATGTCATATAAGATGTGGGACTTCATTGACTACAATATGGGCCAAATAACGAATCTCTACAATGGGCAGATCTGAAGTAATCACCAAACGTATTTTCTTTGCCTTAACCTTTGACCTAGATATACAAAAAATAAATCATATCTAAGTTATATACATATTTTGAAATCATTGATCAAGAACCGTGGACACTGTTCTGTACACAAACAAACAAATTCTACTAAAAACATAACCTCCTTTACTGAGGTAAGTAGTAAGTTTTTAGTAAGAGTGCTTGTACAACTACTACTACTACTACTACTACTACTAACTGTGTCGTCTACAATAATGTGTGTATTTAAATCTCATTTAATGCGAATAGTAATATTTGAATAAATCGGAGGATGATTATATTTACTGCAATAATAATAAGCTATGTTTTTCATTACTGACAATATAAAATTTACGTTAATAATTTACCACGGAAAGTTTGAATTTAGTCAAACAGTAACTACAATTTTTAAATAAATGCGACAAATGAGATTTATATTAAAATATTTTGTTTACTACTAATAATAATAATAATAAAAATAATAATAATAATAATAATAATAAAACAATAACAAAAAAAAACAATATAATAAAAATAATAATTATTATAAAAATTAATAATAATAACAATAATAATAAAATAATAATAATAACAAAATTAATAATAATTATTATAAAAATAATAATAATAATAATAAAAATAATAATAATAAAAATAATAATACCAATAATAAAATAATAATAATAATAATAATAATAAAAGTAATAACAATAATTATTATTATAAAAGTTAAAATACTAATAATTATTATAAAAATAATAATAATAATAATATTAAAATAATAGTGATAAAAAATATTAATAATAAAATAATAATAATAAATAATAATAAATTAATAAAAATAATAATGATTATAAAAATAATAATAATAATAATAATTATAAAATAATAATAATAATAATAAAAATAATAATAATAATAATAATAAAAATAATAATTATTATCATATTATAAAAATAATAATAATTATTATAAAATAATAATAATAATATATTTTTATTATCATTTATAATTATTAATAATAATACTTATTATTATAATTATTAATAATAATAAACATAATAATAATAATTAAAAAATAATAATAATAAAATAATAATAATTAAAATAATTATTATTATTATAAAATAATAATAATAAAAGTAATAATAATAGTAATAATAATAGTAATAATAATAAAATAATAATAGAAATAATAATAATTCTTATTATTATTATAAAATAATAATAATAATAATATAAAATAATAATAAAAAAAAATAATGATAATTCTTCTTATTATAAAATAATAAAAATAATAATAATAATAATAATTATAAAAATAATAATAATTATAAAAATAAAAATAATAAAATAATAAAAACAATAATAATAATGATTATTATTATTATAAAATAATAATAAAAAAAATAATAACAAAAAATAACAAATATAATAAACGTAATAATTATTATTAAAAAAAAAAAGAAAATAATAATAATAATAATAATAATAATAATAATAATAATAATAATAATAATAATAATAATAATAATAATAATAATAATAAGTGAAGGATCAAGGAACATGGAGTAAAAGGGTTGCGTAATCAGAACTTCACTGAAACAGTACAGAGAAAACTGGAACCTTCTGGAAACTTATTGCGACTCAAATCACAGTTAAAATCAATTGTCGTTGTCAGTTAAAAATCAGTAGTAAGCAGCTGTTGCGATAACGCAAATTCATTTACAAGGGTTATTGAAATAGGTAGAAAGTGCAGGAAATCATGGAAGACTTGTTGTCACCCAGTATCCAAGGAACACCACCGGTTAATATCAGTGAGCAATCCTTGATGATGACCTGTGTGACAACTCCTAGTGAGTACATAATAATAGTATTAATAGTCGTGGTAGCACCAGCACAGTACTTTGTTTCTGAAAGACATTATTCGCCTATTCATGGAGTTTTATTGCCACATCTGGGCTGATGCATCTACCACTAGTCTCTCTCTCTCTCTCTCTCTCTCTCTCTCTTTCTCTCTCTCTTAGACAGGGTCCTAAAGTAAAGTCTCAAATCTAATAGGTCTCGCTCTATCGGCCATGCTACAACCTCCTCATCGCAATGTACCATTCATGTGCCTGTTTTATGGGTATTTAATGGAATGTGCTCAAATGGACTCATAGCACTTAGGCCCTCTCGACGTATATACTCTCGAAAACCCCGATAAGTAGCAAAATCATACCCCTTCACTGTTTAGGTCCCTAGATGCCGGAAAGTCATACATACATTGGGCATACAACGATAACGTTGTCCCACCGACTTACTATGCATTTAAACAACACCAGCGCCATATACCAGCATTTAATAAAAGAATATAACTGTCCCTTCTCCGAGCTTAGACGAATCTTGTTGATAATACAAAAGTTCTACAATGCGAAAATAATTTTTAAAAGTTAAAAATTCTCGAAGCATTATACATTAGAACCCATCACCGTATTATTAATAACATTGCATTCGAGAGAAGCAACAACATCTTAAAATGTCAGGTGTAGATCGTAAACGACGATCTATGTCAATATTGGCCCATAGACTCGTTGATTTTAATACTCAGATTTTTAATCGACGTTTTATATACTTATTTATTTTGTATTTTTCTTTTCACTTTTCTACTTTCCATTTTCGCTCATATTCACCTTCACCTAATCAACCCCTGAAGATGATTCGCAGTCGAATCGAAAGCGCTCGTGATAACTATGGAACTTTCATCAATATTTTGAATTGTGATAATTATACGGGAAATCAAAAATAAAAAAGGAATCATAAAGCAAAATATCTCCGTTGCATTTAATAATGTCTGCTTGAATATATATATATATATATATATATATATATATATATATATATATATATATATATATATATATATATATATATATATAGTATAAAGAACTTGGTGTGTATAGGTGTGTTTAGTAGTTTGTTCCCTATGGACTCGAAAACGGCTGGGCCTATTTTTAATAAATTTCACACAAAGTTACTTTATGTGCTTGGCAGTGTTGTTAGATAGGTTATATATCAGAATATCTTCGTTAAGTATCGATAATCGATAATCGAAATAATCCGATGAAAGAAGAAACGGGCGATTTTGACCCAAGTTAACACCTTAAATAACCTAACATCACAAGTGCATATGAGAAGTTTCATTATTACACTAGCCGAAAGGCTCGACATATAAAATTAACAGTAGTTTCTTTGATATGACAGGGGCGCATTCGAAATGAATGTTTCTGTTAAAAAAATACAATTTCACCATGATACTTGAAATTTTCATTTTAAACTTAAATCAAAGCCATTATCACTGCACAACCAGTAAGGCCAGACATAAAAACTTAACAATAAGTTCTTTGAGGTGACAGAGGCGTGTTTGAAATGAATGTTTCTGTTTAGAGTGCATTCGAAGCATAATACGTGACTTTTGCACTTGAAACTTTCATTCAAGCCATTATATATGAAAAGTAATTTTATAAAACCAGCAGTAGGTTCTCTACAGTGCAATGTAGACTACAATGTATTGTGGACTGCGGAGAAGCTTTCGTCCTACTGCACCGTGGTCCAATAGTGGTTAACCGGCTTCACATGCAAAGCTATCCTCATCGCAGGTCACCCAAATGTGACTGGTGCTCATCCTTCTCAGAGGATCCTTCTTTAGGTATCTCAGCGTAGTAGAACCCATCAATCGACTTGGTTGGAATTACTTTCACCTCCGGGTTGATATGCCGCTGCTTCGTCGATATGTCAAGCTGGAAGGGAATCAATTTCATGCACACAAAAGGAAGGCGAAATCGATTATCTATTCTACTGGTTAATTCAAGCTAGATGTGCAAAATATATACAATTGTCCGTATTTTGCCAGACTCCACTGAGCCAAAAAGAATATAACAATAGATTGATTTCTCTCTCTCTCTCTCTCTCTCTCTCTCTCTCTCTCTCTCTCTCTCTCTCTAGAGAGAGAGAGAGAGAGAGAGAGAGAGAGATGGCGGTGAAAGGATGCGGAAAAGAGAGGAGGTGTGACGACTCTTCGATTGTATTTGATTCTCTCAACGTCTCAGCTCGATCTACCGATTTCGGCGCAGGGATTCGTTTATGTAGTGAGGTGACAGGGTAGGCCAGAGCCGGGTTCCGGACCACTCGCAAATAGTTACGTGACCTCTGGGGAGGTCCCCTCCTACTCGGTGGCACCTGTTGATTGCAGGCGCTATCCTAACGATCGAAAGGTTAACCCCGTGACCTCTCGGTCTGATAACTGCACTCAGAGGATAGACAACCCTGAGTTATTACACGTTGGTATCGGAAATAAAATTATGTCTTCGTTACGACTCTCACAGTGACTGAAGTTGTCGTTTTTATAAAATAATGGAATTTATAAATAAAACCTTTCTTTTAGTAGGGTTTTGTTACTGTCGCCCGGGCACACAATGATATTTAATGAATAAAACAATCATATCTGCACGACATTCTCCAATGTTTCGGGAGTCTCAGCCTCTCCCCCAGTGTGGGGCCCAATCACTCTCTAGGACGGTCACGTCAGAGCACCACGATAGGTCCTCAACTAAAGCGAGCAGGCAATCAATCAATCAACATCTACCTATACTCCTATAAATTCGTTTTTCTTTTGTGTGTATTGATATTCATATTAAACCCCCTCTTTTCTATTTATTTAAAAAAGAAAATACAATTTTCTTATATATGGGTTATGGGATTGCATTCACTAGCAAAATATCTAGCTAATTTGCATATTCTTTTAAGCATTCATTTTAATTAATTCCCTATTAGTTTTTTCGGTTTTCTTATGGGATGATCATCTTTAGTTAACTATTACGCGTAATTATATTCATGCAGATATTCTATATGATTTATACTTGCATAATAATTGCGTAAAACGCTTACAGTAAACATAAAATCTTTTCCATATATATTTATGTATACGTATATATTTTTGTTTAATCTATCTATCTATCTATCTATCTATCTATAAAAGTGAACGTGTCTGTGTGTGTCTGTGTGTGTGTCTGTGTGTCTGTGTACATTTCTCTACGCAATAACTTTGTCAATTTTAAGTCTACAGACTCGACATTTTATATACAGAGATTTGGGAAAATCTGTGTAATTCGTTTTCGGTCAGAAATTTGGCTATTAAGGGATCAACGTTCAACGATTTGACCTTTGAGAACTCTACCAAACTCCTCCAACAATTTTGTATCTAAAGACTTGAAATTTTAGTTATAGGTTTCTTGGACATGGATCTAACTTAATAACTTGATTTGAGCCCCAAACAATAAATGTTAAGGGGTCATAATAGGGGTCAAAGTTTTTTAAAAAATTTGACCTCTGCGGTTTCTACCAAACTACTCAGGCTCTTTCTGGTGTAAAAATCTGAAATTTTACATAAGGGTATTCAGAGATAAAGCAAGCTTTATAATCGGTTTGGGTCGAAAATTTTTAGTTACCAATATATAAATGTATGTATGTATGTATGCATGTATGTTTGCATGTGTGCCTAAAACTTTCGAGAGAGGCAAGGAAGTTTTACAAGATCAGTATCGTTTGAAGTTCGACCTTTCAGACGACAAATATCGAAAAATTGGCTAAAAACATTAATATCTTCATCTTCAACTGGGCACTTTTCTACGGGAGGGTCGTTTTTTCGCCGATATTTTTTAAAGTCATCCTCTCCTTTCTATTGTCTAGCCTTAATTAAAACCTATATCACTTCCGGTTTGGCGGTGGTCGTAACGACAAAGACGTCAGGTTTCCCCCCTCCTTCTTTTCCTCCTTCACGGTACGGGTTCGAGCCTGTCTTTCTACTACCACTTTTTTTTTTTTTTTTTGCTCAACACACACATCCAAACACCCGGACAATGCCGGGCTGAAATGGTAGTATATCTATAAAAGTGAAAGTGTCTGTCTGTCTGCCTGTCTGTCTGTCTATGTATATTTCCCTACACAATAACTCTGTCAATCTTCAGTCTACAGACTCGAAATTTGATATACAGGGTACTCAGATTTGGAAAAATCTGTGCGATCAATTTTCGGCCAAAAATTTGGATGTTAAGGGGTCAAAATTCAACGATTTTACTTTTGAAATCTCTACCAAACTCCTCCTCTAATTTTGGGTCTAAACACTTGAAATTTTATGTGTAGGTTACTTTGACATGGATAAAAAATTTTAATTTGATTTGAGGCCAAAACAATAAATATTAAGGGGTCAAAATTAGGGTCAAAGTTTGAAAAAATTGCCCTTTCCGGTCTCTACCAAATTACTCAGCCAATTTTTGTCTAAACATTTGAAATTTTACATAAAGTTTATTCAGCCGTAGGGCAAGCTTTTTAATTGGATTTGGCCGAAACTTTGGCTAGCAAGGGGTCAAAGTTCAAAAGATTTGACCTTTTCAGTCTCTATCAAACTATTCAGCCAATTGTGGGTCTAAACATGCGAAATTTTACACAAAGGGTATTCAGACACGCAGGAAGCTTTTTAATCAGTCTTTGGGCGAAAATGTGGCTGCGAAGAGGTTAAAGTTTAAAGTTTGCAGACTCTACCAAACCCCTCCGTAAATTTTGGATCTAAACACTTAGAAGTTTTAGATGTAGGTTACTTGGACATGAGTCAAACTTTTTACTATATATATATACATATGCACATAAATTTATGAACAGTTCATAGGGCTCGAGCAAAGTCGGCCTGAACTGCTAGTACATATATATATATATATATATATATATATATATATATATATATATAGAGAGAGAGAGAGAGAGAGAGAGAGAGAGAGAGAGAGAGAGAGAAGAGAGGGAAGAGAGAAGGAAAGGGATAGATATACTTTAAGCCTGTTTAAATTGGGGAAAAGTGATAATTCTTGACTTAGAATGATTGCTTTATGCCAAATTCATGGTTGTGTGATTTAATTTGTGCTAATTTTTGCATAAAATACTAATCCCTATTAATCTCTAATTGGGCATCGAATGGATACCATAATATTTGGCTTGTTGCATCTTATTATAACAAAGATTTATAAAAAAAAATTTTCATTCAAAACGGCCCAGTAATTTCCGAGAAAAAGTAAAGGTAAATGTGCTACTGTGATGACTAGTACCTAATTCTGTTCGCTACACATTATCATAACAAAGATTCATTCAAAATTTCACCTAGATAAGCTCAGTAATTTCATAGAAATAGTTGAACGGGCGTACATACAGATGTTGAAAATAATATAAATATATATATATATATATATATATATATATATATATATATATATATATATACACTTGTGCCCGATATTATTCATACCCCTCGGATCTTTGAGATTTCTATAAGAATATTGCTCAAACCAGAAGGTAGACAATATTAAAGGGATTTCAAACAATAAATCAAGCATAAGCATTTAATTTAAACTCAACAAATAAATAAATTATGCAAATTTTAAACATTATACAAAGAAAAACAATAATGGCACTAGTTCAAAATTATTCATACCTCTTTTACTAATAGTCAATAGCATGCCCTTTATTCTTAATAACTGCCTGTAACCGTTTTGGATATTTATCAACAAGGTTTTTACAAGCATCAACACTCATTTTTGACCATTCTTCAATGCAGTAGTTCTCCAAATCCCTCAACTTTCTAGGTTTCCGCTTTTTAACCTCAGTTTTCAATATGTGCCAGAGGTTTTCGATAGGGTTCAGGTCAGGACTCTGGTTAGGCCATTCCAAAATATTAATTTGATTATCCTCAAACCATTTCTTGACTATTTTGGCAGTATGTTTTGGATCATTATCCTGTTGAAGGACTCAGTTTGGTCCTAAATGGAGCTTCTCCGCATCCTGTCTATGTTTTCTGGAGTATCTCCAAATATTGCTCCTTCTTCATGGTTCCATCTATCTTGACCAAACTACCTGGACCACTATCCGAAAAGGAGCCCCCAAAACATTAGGCTACCACCACCATGTTTCACCGTGGGTATGGTGTTCTTTGGGTTGTAAGTTTCTCCTTTCTTCCTCCAAACGTAAGAAGCATCCATATGGCCAAACAATTCAATTTTTGATTCGTCAGTCCACAGAATACTTGGGAAAACGGACTCTGGAGAATTCACATGGGTCCTAGCAAACTTTAGACGTGCTGCAAGGTGTTTTCCGGTGTGCAATGGAGTCCTTCTTGGTCTTCTTCCTTTCAGACCATTTTCATGCAGAGTCCTTTGCAATGTTTGCCTTGATATTTTTATGCCAGAAGACTCCAGATTATCTAAAATGTCCTTAGTAGTGGTGGTTGGATTTGCATTAACACTTCTTACTATATTCCTGGTGGCTCTAGCAGACAGTTTCCTTTTCCTTCCTCTACCAATCAAGTTGTTTGTTGTGTGGTGGCTCTGGAATTTTTTGATGATGCTCTGTATTGTTGCTGTAGGGACCTCAAATTTCTTGGAAATTGACTTGTAACCTAAACCATCCTTATGTGAATTCAAAATTTTAGTCCTAAGATCATTACTAAGCTCTTTTTTCTTCCCCATTCTAATAATTTTTATTCTTTTATTGGTTTTCAGTTGATATCATTTTAATTTCTGAAAAATGAAAAAAACGAAATGAAATTAATCAAA